>NC_090260.1:40965691-40983191 GCF_037325665.1 Littorina saxatilis | reverse complement strand
AGACTAATTACAGGCCGTCCACTCAGTGGCAGAAGAAAAAGCTAAGTGCACCATGTCTTTGCACCCTGTTTACCACCGTTGTCATCTTTTCTATTTATGATTACATTCGAGCGGTGACAACGTGGGGTGTGTGACACCTGCATAAGTTAGCACTTTTAGGCAGATCAGCTATATTTTCCTAGCTTTACACGGGATCAGCGTGTTACTATAATTTTCTATATTCTAACTGGCATTTTGTCAGTGACCATTGGTTTTACGTTTTGAACGTAAAAGAACATATTTTGAGTGAAGTCTCGAGGGAGGTGGCGGGTTATTACATAAACAGGCGTCTGAAACTTATACTTTTGTTGATTCTATTTAATTGTATGACTGCGAGAGTGGATCGTGGTGTGGTTAGTTAGAAGTAACTAACCGTTTCATAATCACCTTATGTGATATAGTGAAACGGGACAGATATAATGAGACCGGAAGGGAAGTAACTCATTTTTGACTTGAGTTCAGGATGGATAAGGGTATGTATGTATGTATGTGAGTATGAATGTGTGTGGTGGTATGGGGGGGGGGGGGGGCGGTCGTAATCAAGAGAGGGCTGAGCAGCGAGAGAAAGAAGGTGAGAGACTGACATACAGACAGACACCAAGGGACATAGAAAAACGGAGTGTGTGTGTGTGTGTGTGTGTGTGTGTGTGTGTGTGTGTGTGTGTGTGTGTGTGTGTGTGTGTGTGTGTGTGTGTGTGTTTTTGTGTGTGTAACAGACTGGTATGGTCAGCTCTGAGCAAGCGATCAAGATAAGTAAATGTGCAGAGCTGTTCAACTCTTAACAGCCTCCGTGCAACTTTTAAACCGGCACTCTGCCTGTGCTAATGGTTTGGTTCACCATCTGAGGTGTGTCCAGACCTTGTCATCAGCTTAGGCCATGATTCCATTCCTTACTTCAACTGCCTGGCAGCTTTCTGTTTAGAGTGACACTCTGTTGTTATGGTTACGTGGAGTTGAGAGTCTTTTGGCTGTACTTTGAGGCAACACAGAAAATGGTGATGAATCTTAGCTATCTATTACTATATACGGCTTGTGTGTGTCCGTGTGTCAGTTCGCGATGCACGGCCAAAGTTCTCGATGGATCTGCTTCAAATTTGGTGGGCATATTCAGGTACACCCCGGACACAATCTGGTCCATGAAAATTTTGAACACGTGCTCTAAGCTGAACCGATTTTGGTTTTTATGGGTTTTTTTGTACATCCATTCCCAGTAACTCTTCCTTATCTTCTCCAGTGTTTTGCGCGTTTATCTCCCTTCCTTCGTTCCCGGCGAATCCGGGTACCCGGCTTCGGTATTCGGCTCTACTTTACCGGGTACCCGGCGAAGCGGGTATTCATCTAGTCTGACAATAACCGACTAAAATTGTGTTTACCTAGCGTGTTTCCCGCAATGACATAACACTGACAGCAACACTAGCTTGACCTCTGAACGGCTCTAGTTAGTAACTCACACAGTTCCCCCGCCTTTATTAACAAGGGTGACATTATGTTGACTTTTTCTTCCGAACATCGTCTTTTGCGCGTAGATTCCTTCAGTCTGGGTTGATGGAGACCGCAAAACCAGCTTTTGTCGCCGTCTTTGTAACCAAGTCTCTTATGTGAATCGGAGAACACCCATGCCTACTACGTCATCGTGTAAACAACGTCATTTTTCCTCTTGACGTCATGTTCAACAAAAAAAGAAACGAAGAAGGCAAGGTAGCTGACATGTGATCGTCTGCAAGCCCTCCATTCTACCGTTCAAAGATGAGTGTCGGTTTCGGCCACCACTACGCGATTGTGACAATGTGCGTGTAGTTTTCAGAGTTGGGCGGCATTGCAGAACAGTGTCCTGCATTGAAAGAAGGCGTTGCAAACTTTGGTTGAACCGTGGCAGTGTTGACAGAAAGTTACAACTATGATCTCCAGGTCTAAGGCGAGAAGTGCAGTCTGTACTTGTCAGATACATTGATAGTAAGTCTCTTATTGAAAGCTTTCACGCGTGGGGGAGAGCTCTCTCTCTCTCTCTCTCTCTCTCTCTCTCTCTCTCTCTCTCTCTCTCTCTCTCTCTCTCTCTCTCTCTCTCTCTCTCTCTCTCTCTCTCTGTCTCTCTCTGAGGTGGTGCGTGAATGTGTGTGTGTGTGTGTGTGTGTGTGTGTGTGTGTGTGTGTGTGTGTGTGTGTGTGTGTGTGTGTGTGTGTGTGTGTTTTAACGTGGGTGTATAAGGGGGGGGGGAGTACTATAAGTTATAGTACAAATTAACATTTACATTTAGTAGCTCTAGATCCACAGTACAATCTAGCAAAGCTGTGCATAATCATGCAATCAGTGTGTCGGTTCCAGAGTCCCGGTGACATTGAAGAACAGTGTTCCACATTGAAGGAAGGCAGCACACTGTGAGAGAACCGTGGCAGTGGTGACAACAAGCAACAACAATGATCGTCAGGATCGTCATCACCCGACTGTGGCCAGGACACTGTATTAATAGCACTTGTGGTCGCAGGTGAGAAGTGCAGTCTGTTGTATTTAACTGAGTAAACTTTTCTTATGAGCACTCACTCACTCTCTCTCTCTCTCTCTCTCTCTCTCTCTCTTTCTCTCTCTCTCTCTCTCTCCCTCCCTCCCTCCCTCCCTCTCTCTCTCACTCTCTTTCTCTCTCTTTCTCTCTCTCTCTCTCTCTCTCTCTCTCTCCCTCCCTCCCTCCCTCCCTCCCTCCCTCTCTCTCTCACTCTCTTTCTCTCTCTCTCTCTCTCTCTCTCTCTCTCTCTCTCTCTCTCTCTCTCTCTCTCTCTCTCTCTCTCTCTCTCTCTTTTGTATTTTTGCATAAGTGAGTGTTTTTGTTTTGTTTTATTTAAGGGAGGAGTAAAACGTGTGGGGGGGGAGAGAGAGCGCGCAATAAAGAGAGAGAGAGAGCGGGAGAGAGAGAGAGCGGGAGAGAGAGAGAGCGGGAGAGAGAGAGAGAGAATATGCGTTGTGTTTATGAGTAAGGGGGGGGGGGGGGCACTATACATCAACATTTCATGATTTGCATCTAGTAGCTTTAGATCAATAGTAGAATCTAGCAGAGCCCTGCTAAATTATTCTTTCTATGCAGATATTGCCAATTCAGCGCTGACATGTGGTTGACTCCCTAAAATGTGTCGCCAGGCAGGTGAAACGGGGAAAACGGTCTACATCCATCATAGGTACGCTGCAAGTGCAAGGTACAGATCTCTGTCGCCATGGTGATAGATGCAGGTGCGGACAGCAACAGCAGGTAAGATAAGATAAGATAAGATTTACAGTCCAGTGAGGTTACCCTCATGGAAATTCGGGCTGCTTTCTCCCCGGGGAAAGCGAGCTGCCATACATACGGCGCTACCCATATTTTTTTTTTCCTGCATGCGTGTTTTCATGTTTCCTGAGACTTAATGCCGTGTGAGATGGAATTTTTTTAACTTTATTCCAAGTCTCACGGGTATTAGATGGACATTTTTATCTATGCCTATACAATTTTGCCAGGAAAGACCCTTTTGTCAATCGTGGGATCTTTAACGTGCACACCCCAATGTAGTGTACACGAAGGGACCTCGGTTTTTCGTCTCATCCGAAAGACTAGCACTTGAACCCACCACCTAGGTTAGGAAAGGGGGGAGAAAATTGCGGCCTGACCCAGGCCTGAACACGCAACCTCTTGCTTCCGAGCGCAAGTGCGCAAGTGCGTTACCACTCGGCCACCCAGTCCAGACGTACAGACGAGGGCTCTCAGGTAGCGAGGTTCAGGTCAGTTTGCATATTGCTGAAAGTTGTACATTTGAGTGCGTTTGTTCTTTGCGACATCACTTCCTATCTAAATGGAAATCACACACACCGTGACACATTAGCACGCGTGTATGGAAAGACACAATACAGTAATGAGCAGTGTTTGTCTTGTATAGACGGCCGGACGCCCACCGTGCACAAACAGACTTAACGTTGAGGTTATCTCGGATGTTTTTGAACCTGGAGCTTAGAAGCAGTGCATACATGTAGGGTTTGATGATTTCCCGATATGACACCAGTTTGGTAGATCCTCGTCAAATGTTGGGGTCACAGCGGGTCATGTTCGATTCCTAAACTGTTGACAGGTGTTTTCGAAGATGGTGCTTTTAAACTTTGCACTCTTTAAGCCTCACCGGATCACACTTTTGACTACACAGTCCGCATGGTGTGGGTCGTGTAAGACCCATGCTTTCTAAAGAAGGATTCAACGTAAAAAGTATGGGTCGTATATGACCCACGCCATCCGAATGGGGATAAATATTGTCAAATGTCTTCTTTATTTCCATATGGTTTGTCCACGACCCACAACATCCGGACTGTGTAGGTCAAATGACGTCATTGTTTGTTTGCATGGTTACAAAGATATTCCTTTAAAAATAGATCGATAGGAAAGTGCTATAGTGTTTGAGAATTGCATGAAGTCTCAATCAAAAACTCCCAATAGTTTTACAGATACAGACACTTTTGTGAGGCTCTGGGTCGTCCACGACCCAGGAAGGATCTGGGCCGGACTGTATGTGTCGAGGATAGAGACTTTAGCCCGGGATAAACTCTATCCTCTAGCTAATTCAGCCCACTGTAAAATTATCCCAATCCATGAGTCGCTAAAATCCGGGTCAAACTATCCCCTCGTTTTGAAGCTGATAAGTCTTTTATCCCGGGGTTAGTTGAAAAACAACATGGCGGCTGTCGCACTTCAAGTGCGAAGAAACCATGTTTTCACATACAGGAATAACCTGTTTGATGTATTTGATGTATAATTATGAACTGTTAAAAAAATGTCGGTTTTGCCGCGGAAATTTGTGTTATCACTGACGGTTTTTAAAACGAATTTGAACTTCAAGTCGAAATGGCGATCCACCCACCCCCTCCCTTTCCCTCCGACTAACTTCACTTAAACAAATGTCCTTGTTGCGCCGCATTTCGCCAAACCTAATGTGAATTTGCACAAACAAACAACAACGCAAAGAGAACAATGGCACGAGAACAAGACCGGAACCCAGTTCGAAGAAACATTTAGTCACGCTTTTCATGACGTCACGGTCTACATGGGTCATTTAGAACATAGCGGATTCCTGAATTTAAAACGGCCTTGACATCCTATCCTGCGCAGAGATAAGGAAATCCAAAAATAGATCGAGGGTAAAGCACGGGTTAGTTATCTTATCTGTAGTCTCGACTCGTGCATTGCGCTAAAGTATCGATGCTATCCTGGGGATAGAAAGTCCGAGCTAAACTATTAGCCCGGGTCAAGTTGAACCTCGACACATACATTCTGGCCCAGGCGATATGTCTCTAGTTTGGTTGACTCTTGTCAAATATTTGGGTCACAGCGGGGTCTTGTTCATAAAAAAAACCTTCAGTTGAGGTTTTCTCGGATATTTTGGGAGCAAAAGCCTCCAAATTGTCACACTATGTAAGCTGTGTATAATCAGCAGACACGACCAAAATGTAGCTTGTTTTCTTCAAATTTCACAGAGTCACAGCATGGACATGCTGGCTGGAGACGAATTTCACCCTTGAAAATATCCATTGAGCTATCATAAAAATAAGTCCTGAGCTGATCAAGCTCTGATGTCATTGTATAATTTGGTCACAGCTTGGTGTCTGGAGTCTTTAAGTCTTGGCTAAAGTATTAATGATGACATCATGTTATGACGTCATAGTGTCTTAGTACACATTTTTTTTGTCTCGGCCAGCCAAAACTCAATGTGGTCAATAAGTAGAGGTTACATGCCGAGTCTCAGTGATTATCAAAAATAATGGTCGAAGTTAGCGGATCATGAAAAATCTAGAGATTACTTTTCGAAATAAAAATCAATAAAAACATAACAATAAATTTAAGAGGGTGTTGAGGATGAGAATTGTGATTGTGCTGGGAACGGGGATTATCTAAACAGGGGCATACATTTACAGAGGTTACAATAAAAAAAAATCTGAAAAATCGGTTCTTGAAAGGGAGGGAAAATTCAGTCGGGGGTACTCTTACCAGTTCGCTCCCTTGCCCATCGTAAGCAAGCTTACGATGCCCCCCCTGTAGTTTTCCACTGACCAATTATCTAATTATAAATTTTTTTAAAATTTTTTTTTTACATTGGATGGGTCGGACAGTGGATAAACTCATATTTAAGACACACTTTATGACAGAAACAAGCTGGGTTTTTGTTATAAGTTAGTTATAGAAATGCATTATTTTGCACACAAAAAAAAGTCTGTTAACGGTAACATAGGCCCAAAAAATAGGGTCGGTAGGTCCGGGACTTTTTTTTAAAAATTGTTTTCTCCCCAAAAACATTTTTTTTAAGTTATTTTGCCAAAAAACAAAGCCCCCCTTTTTTTTCAAATTTTTATTTTTTTTTCAAAATTTTTTGTTTCCAATTTTTTTTTTCCAATTTTTTATTTTTTTATTTTTATTTTTTTACCAAATGCCAAACAAAAGTCTAGGGTCGCGCGAAAAAATAGGGTCAGTCAGGATACCGTAAACAGAATATTTTTTGGGGGGGGGCCTTAGGCATGAAACGTCCAACTTTGAAATTTGGGTGGGGGTATTCAGGTGACAATAACTTTTTTGTTTATCAGCAAAACTCTATAAAACTTTGCTATGTTATGTAAAATGAATGCCCAAACAGACTAGTTAGCAGCATATCTAAAATAAACTGAACACAAAAAAAATTTCTTCTTTGTGTTTGTCACGTGTTCCAAAAAATGGGCGTACAAATTTCAACAAAAATCATGTTGTCACCCCCATAAAATTTTTACCTTTAAAGATAGCACAATTCTCTTCGCAAATATGAAAAGCTTATTCATTGGCTCACGTAAGTGTAGCCTATGCGATGATAAACTTTGTCTGTCTGTGCGTGCGTGCGTGCGTGTGTGTGTGTGTGTGTGTGTGATAGAAACTTTAACATTTCCGAGTCTATGGATTACGTCAGTCTCGGTCAAAAGTGTTTGACGTGTGTGATAAAAACTATTTGAAGACGTCACATTATGACGTAAGAGGGTTAGACGTCACGCAAAGGAATTACTGAAAGTCTCGGTCATTGTTATTGTGAGCGGGCCGAGACTACTTGGCAGATCCAGGGTCTCGCTTTCTTGCACAGTTTCACCTATGCTTACTGTGTGTGTGTGTGTGTGTGTGTGTGTGTGTGTATGTGTGACGGAGTGATTGAGTTTGTGTTACTGTTTGTCGATTTCTTACGTGAGCCTTGAAGGCTTCGCCTCTTGTTTTCCTTTCATTTGATATATAACTTTCTATATTTCATTTAGAATATGACCCCAGATAGCCACTCGGCAAGTAGGCACCAACAGCACTGTAAAATATGCCCTAAAACCCCCAAACTGGTAAGAGTTAAAAGAGGGTTCCACTGTAAAACATGACGAATGGTCTGTAAAACATGACAAATGGTGAGTCGTATAAGCATTTGCTTGTCCTGCTTACAGTCTTTACGAAGCATTTCGAGGATAAAATTACCAGTGTATCTAAGTGACAGCACAGCGAACGGCTCTTGATCGACTTGTCATGATCCACTTGGCGCCTTGGGTACAACATCTTGATCTGCATCTTCAATTTGAAGTTTTGTCTTGAGAGATAGAGCCCCGCACTTTGTGCTTTCTGTCTTTTTCTAATGCCGCTCCAAATAAAACCAACAAGTATGGTTTGGGTTCCTTCTCAGTGAAAATAACAGGTGCTTGAAACGAACATGTTTACACCACAGTGTTAGAGTATCTACACTTAACATAGTCCGGAGTCATTTAATCCCCTTATTTCTCATTCAGGCGCATGTCTTAACCTTCCAGTGTAGATCTGGATGACATCCGGGGGCATGGACCAATCAACTTTTATCATCGCTTATTTTTGTTCCATAACAATGCAGGGATGTCCAATCATCTTTTGGAATACATCAGTTCACGGGATCCGAGTTGTAATGATTGTTTTTTAATGGGTAGAGTGCAAACACAGTTGAGTCGTGTGTTTTTTGTTTTGTTTGTTTCGGGGTGGGGGTGGGCGGGCACCATATGAGCTACAAATGGTAAAAACAGATGCAAGATAAAATGTACGATAAGATTTTGTTCAGTAAAAAGACACGGAGTTGTTAGAAAAAACAGGGGATGTTGGAAATGCCATCATGTTTTGGGTAATCATGTCTTGACTTGGCCCACACTGCATCCGATACCAACATAAGCGTTATCTGTCCTTGTCTTGACCCATGATGCATCCGATACCAACACAAGCGTTATCTGTCCTTGTCTTGACCCACGCTGCATCCGATACCAACACAAGCGTTATCTGTCCTTGTCTTGACCCATGCTGCATCCGATACCAACACAAGCGTTATCTGTCCTTGTCTTGACCCATGCTGCATCCGATACCAACACAAGCGTTATCTGTCCTTGTTTTGACCCATGCTGCATCCCATACCAACATAAGCGTTATCTGTCCTTGTCTTGACCCATGCTGCATCCGATACCAACACAAGCGTTATCTGTCCTTGTTTTGACCCATGCTGCATCCCATACCAACATAAGCGTTATCTGTCCTTGTCTTGACCCATGCTGCATCCGATACCAACACAAGCGTTATCTGTCCTTGTTTTGACCCATGCTGCATCCCATACCAACATAAGCGTTATCTGTCCTTGTCTTGACCCATGCTGCATCCGATACCAACATAAGCGTTATCTGTCCTTGTCTTGACCCATGCTGCATCCGATACCAACACAAGCGTTATCTGTCCTTGTCTTGACCCATGCTGCATCCGATACCAACATAAGCGTTATCTGTCCTTGTCTTGACCCATGCTGCATCCGATACCAACACAAGCGTTATCTGTCCTTGTCTTGACCCATGCTGCATCCGATACCAACACAAGCGTTATCTGTCCTTGTCTTGACCCATGCTGCATCCCATACCAACACAAGCGTTATCTGTCCTTGTCTTGACCCATGCTGCATCCGATACCAACACAAGCGTTATCTGTCCTTGTCTTGACCCATGCTGCATCCCATACCAACACAAGCGTTATCTTTCCTTGTCTTGACCCATGCTGCATCCGATACCAACACAAGCGTTATCTGTCCTTGTCTTGACCCATGCTGCATCCCATACCAACACAAGCGTTATCTGTCCTTGTCTTGACCCATGCTGCATCCCATACCAACACAAGCGTTATCTGTCCTTGTCTTGACCCATGCTGCATCCCATACCAACACAAGCGTTATCTGTCCTTGTCTTGACCCATGCTGCATCCCATACCAACACAAGCGTTATCTGTCCTTGTCTTGACCCATGCTGCATCCGATACCAACACAAGCGTTATCTGTCCTTGTCTTGACCCATGCTGCATCCGATACCAACACAAGCGTTATTTGTCCTTGTCTTGACCCATGCTGCATCCCATACCAACACAAGCGTTATCTGTCCTTGTCTTGACCCATGCTGCATCCCATACCAACACAAGCGTTATCTGTCCTTGTCTTGACCCATGCTGCATCCCATACCAACACAAGCGTTATCTGTCCTTGTCTTGACCCATGCTGCATCCGATACCAACACAAGCGTTATCTGTCCTTGTCTTGACCCATGCTGCATCCGATACCAACACAAGCGTTATCTGTCCTTGTCTTGACCCATGCTGCATCCGATACCAACACAAGCGTTATTTGTCCTTGTCTTGACCCATGCTGCATCCCATACCAACACAAGCGTTATCTGTCCTTGTCTTGACCCATGCTGCATCCCATACCAACACAAGCGTTATCTGTCCTTGTCTTGACCCATGCTGCATCCCATACCAACACAAGCGTTATCTGTCCCTGTCTTGACCCATGCTGCATCCGATACCAACACAAGCGTTATCTGTCCTTGTCTTGACCCATGCTGCATCCGATACCAACACAAGCGTTATCTGTCCTTGTCTTGACCCATGCTGCATCCCATACCAACATAAGCGTTATCTGTCCTTGTCTTGACCCATGCTGCATCCCATACCAACATAAGCGTTATCTGTCCTTGTCTTGACCCACACTGCATCCGATACCAACACAAGCGTTATCTGTCCTTGTCTTGACCCATGCTGCATGAGGTCCCACCATAAACTTAGTTTCCCTCGTCTTGGTTTACGTTCCTTTACTGTGAGCGATGTTCGTGATGTCCGTGAGTTGCACTGTAAGCGTGTTTAACGTTCTGTGTCTTAAACACACATGATGACATAGAACAGAGACCTACCACCTACAACAGTCCAGCGAATCACAAAACACACGTTGTGTTCACTATGTGTGCCTGCCCGAGAGACAACACCGCAGTGTCCTGTAGTGCACATGCACCCTGCCATCACTGCTCTATTCACTATGTGTGCCTGCCCGAGAGACAACACCGCAGTGTCCTGTAGTGCACATGCACCCTGCCATCACTGCTCTATTCACTATGTGTGCCTGCCCGAGAGACAGCACCGCAGTGTCCTGTAGTGCACATGCACCCTGCCATCACTGCTCTATTCACTGTGTACCTGCCCAAGTCACAACACCGCAGTGTCCTGTAGTGCACATGCACCCTGCCATCACTGCTCTATTCACTATGTGTACCTGCCCAAGTCACAACACCGCAGTGTCATGTAGTGCACATGCACCCTGCCATCACTGCTCCATTCACTATGTGTGCCTGCCCGAGAGACAGCACCGCAGTGTCCTGTAGTGCACATGCACCCTGCCATCACTGCTCTATTCACTATGTGTACCTGCCCAAGTCACAACACCGCAGTGTCATCTAGTGCACATGCACCCTGCCATTACTGCTCTATTCACTATGTGTGCCTGCCCGAGAGACAACACCGCAGTGTCCTGTAGTGCACATGCACCTTGCCATCACTGCTCTATTCACTATGTGTGCCTGCCCAAGTCACAACACCGCAGTGTCATGTAGTGCACATGCACCCTTCCATCACTGCTCTATTCACTATGTGTGCCTGCCCGAGAGACAGCACCGCAGTGTCCTGTAGTGCACATGCACCCTGCCATCACTGCTCTATTCACTATGTGTGCCTGCCCGAGAGACAGCACCGCAGTGTCCTGTAGTGCACATGCACCCTGCCATCACTGCTCTATTCACTATGTGTACCTGCCCAAGTCACAACACCGCAGTGTCATGTAGTGCACATGCACCCTGCCATCACTGCTCTATTCATTATGTGTGCCTGCCCGAGAGACAGCACCGCAGTGTCCTGTAGTGCACATGCACCCTGCCATCACTGCTCTATTTACTATGTGTACCTGCCCAAGTCACAACACCGCAGTGTCATGTAGTGCACATGCACCCTGCCATCACTGCTCTATTCACTGTGTGCCTGCCCAAGTCACAACACCGCAGTGTCATGTAGTGCACATGCACCCTGCCATCACTGCTCTATTCACTATGTGTGCCTGCCCGCGAGACAACACCGCAGTGTCATGTAGTGCACATGCACCCTGCCATCACTGCTCTATTCACTATGTGTGCCTGCCCAAGTCACAACACCGCAGTGTCATGTAGCCTAGTCCACATGCACCCTGCCATCACTGCTCTATTCACTATGTGTGCCTGCCCGAGAGATAGCACCGCAGTGTCCTGTAGTGCACATGCACCCTGCCATCACTGCTCTATTCACTATGTGTGCCTGCCCAAGTCACAACACCGCAGTGTCCTGTAGTGCACATGCACCCTGCCATCACTGCTGTATTCACTATGTGTGCCTGCCCATGTCACAACACCGCAGTGTCCTGTAGTGCACATGCACCCTGCCATCACTGCTCTATTCACTATGTGTACCTGCCCAAGTCACAACACCGCAGTGTCCCGTAGTGCACATGCACCCTTCCATCACTGCACCGTTTACTGTGAACAGATACGTTTGAACATCGTTGTATTTGTGATGGACCTTGAACCTTCGAACACGTCCTTTTCAAGGGTGTGGACGTAAACACAATTCGTAACAAGAGGCGAAGCCTTCAAGGCTCACGTAAGAAATCGACAAACAGTAACACAAACTCAATCACTCCGTCACACATACACACACACACACACACACACACACACAGTAAGCATAGGTGAAACTGTGCAAGAAAGCGAGACACTAGATCTGCCCACTAGTCTCGGCCCGCTCACAATAACGATGACCGAGACTTTCAGTAATTCCTTCGCGTGACGTCTAACCCTCTTACGTCATAATGTGACGTCTTCAAATGTTAAAGTTTTTATCACACACGTCAAACACTTTTGACCGAGACGTAATCTTCTTATGCGAGCTTTATCCATAGACTCGGAAATGTTAAAGTTTCTATCACACACACACACACGCACGCACGCACAGACAGACAAACGTTAGCATCGCATAGGCTACACTTACGTGAGCCAACAACTATTACTGCGCAGATACTCTAAAGGTTGTATTCGGAATGTACCCATTGACAAGATTTTTATTTTTTCAAAGGATATCAAGACTTTTTCAACCAGATGTGAAGTAACGAGTGTGAAAAGACATGCGCTGTTTAGAACCAACTCGTTTTACAGTGATAGACCGAACTGTAAATAATGCTAAACACGGCGACTATCTTGTCAACTGACAAAGGAAATAAGTGTGTACGGTCCCGCATAGCCATGTCGGCTGAAGGGACATTAAAACAACAACTAACCAACCATATCTTTGAGCTTCCACTAACACTCCTGGCATTAACAATCAAAGGAATAAAGAGTAAATGAGATCAACTTATAAGTAAGTGCCATACAGTATCAGTATCACCCTCACAACTGCTTGAATGCTTTCTAGGTCAGGATCGTTCCTCTCGTTTAATCTTCAAGAAATGATTTACAGATTTCAGAAGAAAATCTAACTAGTGTGAGCTGAAATTGTACGTGTACGCTGGATTAAACACGGTATTGCAGCAAAAGGGGGGGGGGGGGTTGTTAACTGGCATTTTATTTTGCCAGGTCAGAAGTCAAGCACACAGAATCCAAGTGAGCAGAACGGCTCAACAAATATAACTGTTTAACCTGCTCAAACCCAGGGGGCTCCCCTCCAACCACACATACCCACTCGTTTATCTGCCTGAAATAAAAGAGTTTGCATAAGTCTACATTGAACAGAACACTGACAGAATAGAAATTCTGACCAATAGAACATAGCTAACAGAGTTCTCAACTGAACAGAATACTGACTGTAAATATATTGTGACCAATAGTACAAACCTAACAGAAGTCTCCACTGAACAGAACACTGACTGCAAAGAGATTTTGACCGAAAGAACATAGCCAACAGAAGTCTCCACTGAACAGAACACTGACGGCAAAGAGATTTTGACCGAAAGAACATAGCTAACAGAAGTCTCACTGAACAGAACACTGACTGCAAAGAGATTTTGACCGAAAGAACATAGCCAACAGAAGTCTCCACTGAACAGAACACTGACGGCAAAGAGATTTTGACCGAAAGAACATAGCTAACAGAAGTCTCACTGAACAGAACACTGACTGCAAAGAGATTTTGACAAAAAGAACATAGCTAACAGAAGTCTCCACTGAACAGAACACTGACGGCAAAGAGATTTTAGCCGAAAGAACATAGCGAACAGAAGTCTCTACTGAACAGAACACTGAATGCAACGATATTTTGACCGAAAGAACATAGCTGACAAAAGTCTCCATTGAACAGAACAATGACTGTAAAGATATTCTTATTACCACGCTTTCATGAACCCTTCTCTGCTTTGTACGCAAGTAAGCATATAAGTCACTAGACACACGTGTTTCCAATAGTATCGATTTTTCCAACTCTGTGTGATCAACACTTCCCAAAACCCAATGCTGATTTTCACATCGGGTGATCATTTAAGCCGCTGGAATTAATTCCAATTGCAAAGAGGCAGGGGTGAATAAGTCCCCTTCGCTTGTGCTTTGAACAATGAAAGAAAACAAAAATAAAGGGATGAAAGTCGCTTGTTCATTTCAATGCTTGTTATTCTCTCAGATGCCAGGAGAAAAGGTTCCGTACAACTCTCGCTTACTCTATTACACATGTCGTATGCATTAAGAGCGATTACTTCCCTTTGGTTATTTGATATCTTAACATCGCTCTGCCTCATTCTGTTTCAAATTCTAAAAAATAAAGGGTGCAGGGACGGCGTGTCGCCAGATGTGAGCCGTGCCAGTCTGCTCGGGCACGAAGTCTAACGCGGCAGGTCGGTATAGGGCATTGAGCCTCCATCATTCCTGTAATGGTGACCGACTGTCCAGTAGAGTGGACTGTTCGCAGCCAGCCGAGCCGCGCTGAACCTGACATACCTCGTTCTTGCATCTCTTGCTCACTAACACATTTGTCTTATTAATGAATTTCTTCTTGCATCTGTTGCTCATTAACAAATGCTTCCTCATTAATAATGGTTTCTTGCTCAGTGACACGTGTTTCCCACTTAGTAACGTGTTCTTGTGTGGACTCTGTGATGAACTAACGAAGGAAAACAAGGTGTCGGTGTAAAACCCTGAACCATGTCCTGCTAGATACTATGCTCACACCCTCCCCCTCCAACCACACTTGCCTAGACGTGTAGCCGCCTGAAATAGAAAAGTTGTCAGAAGTCTCCACTGAACAGAACACTGACTGTAAAGATATTGTGACCCGAAGGAAATAGCTAACAGAAGTCTTCACTGAACAGAACGCTGACTGTAAAGATATTGTGACCCGAAGGAAATAGCTAACAGAAGTCTCCACTGAACAGAACGCTGACTGTAAAGATATTGTGACCCGAAGGAAATAGCTAACAGAAGTCTTCTCTGAACAGAACACTGACTGTAAAGATATTGTGACCCAAAGGAAATAGCTAACAGAAGTCTTCACTGAACAGAACACTGACTGTAAAGAGAGTTTTTGACACAGCTAACAGAAGTCTTCACTGAACAGAACACTGACTGTAAAGATATTGTGACCCGAAGGAAATAGCTAACAGAAGTCTTCACTGAACAGAACACTGACTGTAAAGAGAGTTTGACCAAAATGACACAGCTAACAGAAGTCTTCACTGAACAGAACACTGACTGTAAAGAGAGTTTGACCAAAATGACACAGCTAACAGAAGTCTTCACTGAACAGAACACTGACTGTAAAGAGAGTTTGACCAAAATGACACAGCTAACAGAAGTCTTCACTGAACAGAACACTGACTGTAAAGAGAGTTTGACCAAAATGACACAGCTAACAGAAGTCTTCACTGAACAGAACACTGACTGTAAAGAGAGTTTGACCAAAATGACACAGCTAACAGAAGTCTTCACTGAACAGAACACTGACTGTAAAGAGAGTTTGACCAAAATGACACAGCTAACAGAAGTCTTCACTGAACAGAACACTGACTGTAAAGAGAGTTTGGCCAAAATGACACAGCTAACAGAAGTCTTCACTGAACAGAACACTGACTGTAAAGAGAGTTTGACCAAAATGACACAGCTAACAGAAGTCTTCACTGAACAGAACACTGACTGTAAAGAGAGTTTGACCAAAATGACACAGCTAACAGAAGTCTTAAAGGAAATAGCTAACAGAATTCTTCACTGAACAGAATATGTATTTCCTCATTAATGACGCTTTCATTTATCGCTTGCTTACTAACACCTGTTTCCTGATTATATATGTGTTCTCGTATGGGCACTGTGATGACAGAAAGAAGGAATACAAGACGCCGGTGTGAACATTCTGAAACATGTCCTGCTAGATACCTGGCATGAAGTAAATTATCAAAGCCATGCGCTCTGGAAAACTCATTTACACCTTCCCGGCGGCAGACACACGTGTCAACAAAGTAACTTGATCGGTGTTTTCTATAGGATTCTCAGACATGGTATTTTTACTTTCTTAAATGTTTTTAAGGATTCAGGATTTTTAACAAAATTAACAATACGAACTGTAGAACAATCTGAGTTGCAAGGAAACTTCTATACCTTTTGCTGCAATACCCTCAAACAGTGTTTAGAGAATAGACCAAAAACAAAACAGAATTGACGACTTCCAGCAGGGTTCGCGACAGTGTGATGGTGGCTGCCATGATTCGTCTCGGTTATACCATTCGAGTGTGTGGGGGGGGGGGGGGCACAAACTTCCGGGTAACACATGGGAGGTCCTCTTTTTAGAAAAGAATTATATGTAAAACAAAGTGTTATCAAATGTATCATGACGTCATTTCTTTCTTAGCTAAACATTGATTCTGAATATGTCTCTCTTACAGAGACAAGACAAAGATGAAAACCGGCACGGTTGGCCTAGTGGTAAGGCGTCCGCCTCGTGATCGGGAGGTCGTGGGTTCGAACCCCGGCCGGGTCATACCTAAGACTTTAAAATTGGCAATCTAGTGGTTGCTCCGCCTGGCGTCTGGCATTATGGGGTTAGTGCTAGGACTGGTTGGTCCGGTGTCAGAATAATGTGACTGGGTGAGACATGAAGCCTGTGCTGCGACTTCTGTCTTGTGTGTGGCGCACGTTATATGTCAAAGCAGCACCGCCCTGATCGTGGTCGGCTGGGCGTTAAGCAAACAAACAAACAAACAAACAAACAAAGATGAAAGAATGAAATATATTTGCCAGGTAGTTGTCATGACACCAGGATTCACGAGACAAAACATCCACAGGAGAACCTGGGATCCCATTTGAGTCCAAACAAGGTCACAGCCTAGTGTGCCATCATGACTGCTAGTCCATGCACAGACAGAATCAACGAGAACCGAGACGTAGTTAACACTAATGATGCATCGATAACTTGGTGGTCAGCTAGTCAGTGCACAGACAGAATCAACAACGAAAATCGAGACGTAACACTAAAATTAATGTGCATCGATAACTTGGTGGTCAGCTAGTCAGTGTACAGACAGAATCAACAACGAGAATCGAGACGTAACACTAAATGTGCATCGATAACTTAGTGGTCAGCTAGTCAGTGTACAGACAGAATCAACAACGAGAATCGAGACGTAACACTAAATGTGCATCGATAACTTGGTGGTCAGCTAGTCAAGAATCTGCTAGAGCTAACAAAAGGACATTTTCGAGGGGGACACCTTTGGCACCCGAGACTAGGAAGGAGGGGGTAGAAACTGTTACATCGTTGCTTTTTCAGACAAGGCATATGGGTGCGTCGACCAGTTTTTGGTTAATTCTTCGCACATAATATCAAAAACATTTTATTAAAAAGATTACAGAGCAAAGGCTTATTGTAATTTTCCCATTCTAAATTGGCATAAAACTTACAAAGTCACAAATTGGTTTTTAAATTATTGTCCCTTCCTGCTTTCTGCAATGCATACAGTCGAACACAATCATCACAAACATCGCTTTCAGTAAAAAAACAAAAAAACTTTGGTCCCTGCTAACTGTAATCTGTATTTCCCTCTAAATATCTGTGTGTGTGTGTGTGTGTGTGTGTGTGTGTGTGTGTGTGTGTGTGTGTGTGTGT
>NC_090260.1:40901978-40965491 GCF_037325665.1 Littorina saxatilis | reverse complement strand
CAGCACCCCGATATCGGTCCGATATCGGACCGATATCGATACGATATCGGGTCGATATCGGATTCCGATATCGGTCCGATATCCGGATTGCAAATCGGGTCGATATCGGACCGATATCGGATTACGACATCGGACCGATATCGACCCGATATTGACCCGATATCGTGTCCGATATAGAGAATCGGTATCGTGCCTCATATCAGATCCCGATATCGGCGCGATATCAAATCCCGATGTCAGATTGCAAATTGGGTTGATACCGGTGTCAATATCGGATTACGACATTGGTCCGATATCGGTCCGATAGATCAGTCCGATATAGAGAATCGATATCAGATCCCGATAGCGGACCGATATCGGATTGCAAATCCGGTCGATATCGGA
The DNA here is from genome assembly GCF_037325665.1 of Littorina saxatilis. NCBI lineage: Eukaryota > Metazoa > Mollusca > Gastropoda > Littorinimorpha > Littorinidae > Littorina > Littorina saxatilis. The sequence continues at coordinate 40,965,107 of NC_090260.1, read as the reverse complement.
CCGATATCGGATTACGACATCGGACCGATATCTGACCCGATATCGACCCGATATCGGTCCGATATAGAGAATCGGTATCGGCCTCATATCAGATCCCGATATCGGCGCGATATCAAATCCCGATGTCAGATTGCAAATTGGGTTGATACCGGGTCGATATCGGATTACGACATTGGTCCGATATCGGTCCGATATCGGTACGATATAGAGAATCGATATCGGATCCCGATATCAGATCCCGATATCAGATTGCAAATCAGGTCAATATCAGTTTGATATCGGATCCCGATATCGGACCGATATCGGATCCCGATATCGGACCGATATCGGATTGCAAATCGGGACGATATCGGGTCGATATCGGATTCCGACATTGGACTAATATTGGTCCGATATCGGTACGATATAGAGAATTGATATCGGCCTAACATCGGGAACCAATATTGGTCCGATATCAGGAACCGATATATGTGGTGCCCTTCCGTGGTTTCCTGGTGGTGCCCTTCCGTCAATTCCTTTAAGTGTCAGCTTTGCAACCATACTTCCCCCTGAACCTGAAAACTTTGGTTTCCTGGAAGCTGCCCGCAGAGTTGATGAAGCAAAACCAGCGAATAGTTGGCATTATGACCGTATCTGATCATCTTCGAATCTCTGACTTTAGTTCCTGACTAATGAAAACATGCTTCATGCTTGGCAATTGCTTTTGCACTTGTTCGTCTTTGACCTGCACTAAAATTTGCTGTAATCCGTAAATATTGGATTTCTGGCCCAAGAACAGAAGAAAAATTTAAAAGGAGACAGAAATGATAAGATGAAGTAGTTGATAAACATTGTCACACAAGTACAAATGAAAGTGAGTCAATAAACATTGTCACACAAGTACAAATGAAAGTGAGTCAAAGGCAGAATGAGAATAATTTAATAACCAACTGTATCATTGAAAACACATAAGTTACCAATGCAACATAAACAAATTACAACTATCAATTAAAATTCAACAGTTAATACAATTAATAACTGACCTTGTGATAAGATAACTCATCCACTGAAATGTCATCCACTCTGCTGCCAAAGGACGGGCTTGAACCCATGACTCACAGCATTGCAGAGCAGACCACTAACCAATGGGTCCCCACCGAATAATTATGGAGTGTCACGATTCATGTGACCCATCAAAGTCAAAGTATTTAATTCCATAAGGCGATAGCCCCCTTGGAATAAGGAAATAACAATAACTTCACAAAACGCATGAATCAAATTAACACAAAGGAGACGGGAAAATCGTCGCAAACGGATAACCAGTTATGAAATCAATTATAACTAAATAAGTCTTTCGATTTGCAACAAACAACGGACTGGTCACGCAACGGTTCTGTCCAGTCATGATAATCAAAACAAATGATTGTTACGCTCCAATTCTTCACAAGGGTGGGGAACGGGAAATGTTCAGACCATCTCTTTTATCCTCACGGTGCTTTCCTCGCTCATCCTCTGAAACATATCAGCTAGGTTAGACCATTGATGTTCTTTGTCTCCGTCATATCTGGCATCGTCTGTCACCTTCCGCCTATCAGCGTCACTCGCAACAACATCACTCCGCACCATACAGCCTGAATCTGACACTGTCAGCTGCGATTGAAAGTTGGAGACACACAACGTAGCACCACCGACGCACTTTTTCATGGCCGCCTTTGTCGAACATCAAAAACGCAGTATCGCCATTGTTCAGTCGCCACAACAGTCGGTATTGAACGATGTCAGCCCATTCTCCGACATAATTGCACATAGCATTTGTTCCAAAACAGTAGGCCTAGGGAATCCTTGCAGAGGCATTATATCATATATATATGTAGAGGCATTATATCATATAGAGGCAAAATAACACAAAATGAAGAGAGTGAATCCGAGAGGCGTGTTCCTTGCTGGCTGTCAGCACATTAGCACTAATTTTATTTACCATCTTCATCTTAGTCCTCGTCCTCGTTTTCTGTGTTGATCTTCGACATCCTCCCACCATGTAGACGATCCGACAATCCTGTCAACCACTTCGCAAGCACCTGTTCGAATTGCTTGTTGTCGGTTTGAATATGGCGCTTCCTCACGGCCAGCTGCAGTAAAAAGATTAACCGTTATGAGTATGACGCAACAAGATGATCATATAAAATGTTGACATTGTATGAACATGTTTGTGCTTTCATAAGGAGACATGCTGTCTGCAAAACCTCCCTCACCTTTCATTTGTTCTTCACCATTTCTTCCATCACTGGCAGATTTATTTGTCTACATTCAATGTGTGTGTGTGTGTGTGTGTGTGTGTGTGTGTGTGTGTGTGTGTGTGTGTGTGTGTGTGTGTGTGTGTGTGTGTGTAGAGAGGTATTTTTATAAATCTGAAAGAATAAAAACTGTTTATTATGCACAACAGAACCATAAAAGGATTCTTAGTTAAAATCACCATTTTATTTTTACAACAACAATAAAGAAAATCAGCAACCACCTAAACACACACAGTGACACAAACACACACAGTGACACACACACACACCTAAGAAACAAACACACTTTTTAGTCTCATATATTCCAAGAGAAAAAAATACATCAAGTCTCAATAATTAGCAAAACTATCTTCCAAGTTCATAGGCATAGGCGATACTCACTCAACGTTTTACGTGATGCATGATGATCGACTGTTTGGAACACTCTTGAAACCAGTCCAGTTCTGTCTTCCTCCTTCTGTCTTAGTATTGGACTGTCCAGTCAGGATCGTTTCTGATGTTGTATAACATAGTGCTCTAGCAACTGCCTGTTTTCAATCTTCCCAACGCATTTCGCCATTTGTTTACTCAGTAACTGCCGGACAAGTAATTCTGAGTGACCTCCCGTGATCGCCAAGGGACATTACTCTCGGACTTTTCTCTGTCGAATCGAACTCAAGAAAGTTTGTACTGTATTTTTACCGTTTTTAACACTCCTGCAACTTCAAAGCCAGTGTGTCTGCTGATATAAGATAACATGCTGCACTTCAGCATATATCAGGACTACACAATACAGATCTTATGACGCTGAGCGAATGGCAAATGGAACTTTCAGGTAATGTTACTTCACTGTGTGACTTGTGTTGTAAATTCATAATCATATTCATAAGTTCAGAATCCGTTGGCATTGTGATTGTTGACTTATTTTTGATACGAGTCACCAATATCAAAGCAATATCATGCATAACGATTGGAAAGGTGAATTTATCTCTCTTTCTCTTTCTTTCCTGCCTTCTGTCTTTCTAGTTTCTTGCTCTGTCTGTCTTTCTCAGTTTCAGTCTCTCTGTCTGTTTCTCTCTCCCTGTCTGTTTCTCTCTCCCTGTCTGTCTGTCTGTCTGTCTGTCTGTCTCTCTCTCTCTCTCTCTCTCTCTCTCTCTCTCTCTCTCTCTGATATTTTATTTCTCTCTGTCAATCTGATAATTGCCACACATTTTCACACATTTGTTCAATCTCACAGCTTCTGGTCTAATTCATTACTGTACAGTAACATTTATAAGAGATCTCAGAGAGTTATTTTCGAAAATCGTCTTTTCAAAGACACTTAAAACAAGTTTTGATTGACCACTGTTCTCTACTGTAATGCAACTCACACATCAATGCTTTCATTGCAGGGTGGGAGGAAAATACCATGAGGATACCAGAAAGCATTCACAGGGATGTAAACTACAAGTTACAACCCTGACAAGTGACATTCTGGCTTTTGAGGCCAAGTAAGTGTGTGTGTGTATGTGTGTGTGTGTGTGTGTGTGTTTGCAGGTAAAATCCACGTTAACGCTTGATGAATGTTCCAGCAGTCATATTATATTTATAACTGAAAATCATTTATGAGAGAAGGCAGTGTTGTTGTCAGGCTTCGGTCTGGGGTCATTAATACATGCTTATGACGCATTGTTCTAAATCTTGGCTGGTCGACCATCACATCAATTTCGACATAAAGAACTATAAGAGGTCTTCTGACAGAACAATTTGTTGTAGCCGGGACATCTGGACCTATACATATTTTTAGTCCAGGTCCAACTGACATATTATTGTCTTACTCTTACTCAGTCTTAGTCTTGGAAAAAACTTCGGGAAGGTGTTCTGTGTGTGTTGGGGGGAGGGGGGGGTGGTTGTTATCCATGCCAGGCAGCATTGACTAAGAGCATTTCATTCAAACACAGAAGAATGCTATCAAAGTTAGCATATATATACACAAGTAAATTCAACAAATATTGGCATAATGCAAAGACAATGTAAACCTTATTTACCTTCAGTTCTATATTTAGCAAAGAGCATTAACAAAGAAGACATAATTATAGTGTTTACACTGAAGTTCTCAAATCACACTGAATTCTTTATGTTTTAAGATTGTTGCATTCTCTGTCTTTGCAGATGTCATAGCATTTGGAGCAGATCTTCAAAGTCTCCTATTGCAGACATGCCATCGTCTGCACTGGTTGTATCAACAACTTTTTCCAAGGCTGGTGCTGCAGATTTAACAAGTATATATCGTCTGCTGCAAACTCAACATTAACAACTTCTCTGTCTGCTCCTGCTTCGAATTCAACAATTCTTGTTGTCTGGTGCTGCTGCAAAGTGAATGACTTCTTCGTTTGCTGCTGCAGGTTTAACAAGTATATCGTCTGCTGCAAATTCAACAACTTCTTTGTCTGCAGATGACGCTACAAATTCAACAACTTCTGTGTCTGCTCCTGCTTCAAATTCAACAATTCTTTTTATCTGCTGCTGCAAAGTGAATGACTTCTTCCTCTGCTGGTGGTGTTGCAAATAACCTCATCTTTCCTTGTGTCTCTGGCATCATTCGGATACATGTACAAGATACCTAGCTGTGCGAAGACTATTTTTTTTAAACCCAAAAGATGGAATAGAATTGGTAAATTTCTAGGTACAAAACCTAAAAGTGGGATACATGTATCCAAACTCACTTCCAGAAACTTTAGAACTGATTCAACTTCCGACATTTTTATCATGGTTTTATGGTGTGTGTTTTTTTTAAATGTACAGTATATATATCATGGCAATGATGAATAAATGTTTAGAACATATTCTCACAACATATTTCTAATGGTTTTATTTATTTGTCTTTTGTTTTGTTTCATGTTAGCATGCACACTTCCTTCTTCTTCTTCTTCTGGATTCGTGGGATGAAACTCCCACGTACACTCGTGTTTTTGCACGAGTGGAATTTTACGTGTATGACCGTTTTTATGTGTGGTTCTTTTTATGTTTGCACTCAACATAAAAAACACACGTTTGAATAACTTGAATCTAACCATTATATTGTGCTTTTTATTTGGTAAAATTGACATTAGCCGTAAACGAAAATTAACTTTAATTTAACTTTATATTATGGTTTTGTTTTAATGAACGTTAATTTGATGTTAATTTAACGTTAAATTAACGTAAAAACTAAACGTTTATCTCATGAGCAAACTTGGAATCCAATATCGGACCGATATCGGGCAGATATGGGATATCTTGGTCTGAGGGAGAAAAAAAATTCTAATAAAAAGTTTAATTATAGTTTTATTTTGGTTCTTTGTATCGGACCTATATCCAATATTGGCCCAATGTCGTAATCCTATATCGACCCGATTTGAAATCTGATATCGGGACCCGATATCGTATCCCGATATCGGTCCGATATCGGTCCGATATCGGGGAGCTGGCTGGATATCTCGGACCAAGATATCCGATATCTGCCTGATATCCGTCGGATATTGGATTCCAAGTTTGCTCATCAGATTAACGTTAAATTAACGTCAACTTTATTGGCCCAATGTCGGAATCCAATATCGGTCCGATATCGACCCGATATCGTATCCGATATTGGTCTGATATCGTGCCCATATTGGTGTGATGGATGGGATTGTATTGGCGATGATGTGAAAACTTGGAATCCAATATCGGACCGATATCAGAATATCTTGGTCTGAGGAAAAAAAAAAAAAATCTCAATAAAAAATTTAATTATAGTTTTATTTTGGTTCTTTTTATTTTCGCACTCAACGTAAAAAAACACATGTTTAAATAACGTTAATCTAACCATTATATTATGCTTTTTATTTGGTAAAACTGACATTAGCCGTAAACAAAATTAACTTTAATTTAACGTTATATCCGATATTGGTCCGATATCGGTCCGATATCGGATTCCAAGTTTGCTTATCAGATTAACATTAAATTAATGTTAACTTAATTAAAGTAAAAAGTTAACATTAATTTAATGTTAATCTGATGAGCAAACTTGGAATCCGATATCGGTCCGATATCGGTCCGATATCGGATTCCAAGTTTGCTCATCAGATTAACATTAAATTAATGTTAACTTAATTAACGTAAAAAGTTAACATTAATTTAACGTTAATCTGATGAGCAAACTTGGAATCCAATATCGGACCGATATCGGACCGATATCGGATATCTTGGTCCGAGATATCCGGTCAAATCCGATATCGGACCGATATCGACCCGATATCGTGTGCTGACTGGGATATTACTGGAATGCCAGAGATGGGCCAGTGATGGCAAGCCATAACTGGGCCTTTGTTGGCAAACCATAATTGGCCCAGTGTTGGTTTTTTTATGGCCAGCTTTACCAAACTTGCCAGCAAAAAGCCAGCAGTGGCCCAGTTCTGGCATGTTTATTGGGATGTTGGTCAATTATATTTCATTTCATAAACACAAGCAACTGCACACATCCTTGAATGTCGAGAATAGGAAGCGGTTCCATACAATGTTTTGCATCAGAAAACCGAACTTCATACAGTATTTGACGTTTGAACACGGGCGCGAAAGTTCGTCTGCTACTCGACGTAAGAAAACTTCCTTTGTGATACCAAAACATGAAAAGAACACAACAGTATCTGCCTTTATCGCCTCAGCAGAAAACAAAGCATAACTATGAACTTGATTTTATTCCAACCCAAACAAACTGCAAGAAAGTGTTAGCAGAATTGAATGATTTTCACAGAACTCTTCAACCGCGCATTAATCCCTTGCTTGCGCTGAAGCTTGCATGTTTCATGATCCGCTAACTTCGACCATTATCCCAGCGAAGCTGGAGGTATACCACGAACGCTATACTGTAATCGACTTGAGAAATGTTCATACTATAATACATGATAAAGAAGGATTCGTTGTGCACGAGTAAATGCTACAGTTGGGGATGGAAGTTCACCACATTGGGAACATACTATAACTAAAATACGGTGGGTAAAATAGGACCCTCGTTTTTTGAGCAAACGCCACCCAAGGCCGCTTTGGCCGGGTAGAAATTCCATAGTTTTCAAGTCTATGGATAAAGCTCGCGTAAGAAGATGACGTCGAGAGGCTTTGACGTCAATTTATGCATCATGACGTCATGCCTCCCTGTAGTCTTTCTCTCTCGCGCGGTGTGTGTGTGTGCATTTTGTGCACATGTGTTAGTGTTACTGTTAGTGTGTGTGTGTGTGTGTGTGTGTGTGTGTGTGTGTGTGTGTGTGTGTATGTGTGTGTGTGTGTATGTGTGGTGTGAATAAGTGTGTTCGTGTGTGTGTGTGTGTGTGTGTGTGTGTGTGTGTGTGTGTGTTAGTGCGCGTGCGCGAGTCTGTACTCGTGTGTGTGTGTGTGTGTGTGTGTATGTGTGTGTGTGTGTGTGTGTGTGTGTGTGTGTGTGTGTGTGTGTGAGAGAGAGAGAGAGAGAGAGACAGAGAGAGAGAGAGAGAGAGAGAGAGAGAGAGAGAGAAAGAGCGTGAGAGAAAGAGCGTGAGAGAGAGAACTCAGAACTTTATTCAGAACTCAGAACTCAGAACTTTATTACATAAGGATAAAGGTTTTAGGCTTAGCCTAATCTTTCCAACCTGTCCTTGGAACATACTACAGAAAATAATTGTAAACGAAAGCAAAGACTACGCACATCCACACACACACACATCCACACACACACCCTCGTATACACACACACGCACACACAAGCTCACACACACTTACACACACACACACACACTTACCCACACACACACACACACACACATGCACACACACACATGCACACATACACACACACACACATGCATGCTCGCGCGCGCGAGCGTGCGCTCGCTTACCTACACACATGCACATGCTATCATTTCATACCTAAAAGGAGCAGTATCTAATCAAAGTATTAAACTAGTAAAACATCAAAATAATGATCGAGTATAAACATAAAAAACAAAGCACTTAAGAGCATTGCATGCATTATCCGAGTACACAATGGAAACTAGAGAGAGAGAGAGAGAGAGAGAGAGAGAGAGAGAGAGAGAGAGAGAGAGAGAGAGAGAGAGAGAGAGAGAGAGAGAGAGAGAGAGACACTGACACTGATTTTATTGTGTAGGACGACGACTCATTCATAAACCATGTTTCCAAGCATCGTCAACTGTAATGTTGCTCGTCCTAAGTTTTGTATTCACTGGTCCATATTTTTTTTGATTTGAAGCACTGTTGTGACCACTGGCTAGTCAGCCTGCTGTCTAATACACTTTTGACATGTCAGAGGCCCTCTGATTGAAAAAAATAGTATAATAAATCTTGAAGAAGTTGGCCGTTGAGCAAAATCCACTTCCTGTCCACTATATATAGTTCTTGCACCCTTTAGACCAGGGGTGAATATTGGCGGTCGCCCGATCACCCCCGGGGGGTTCAAATCGCGTCGGGCGGATTCGAAATTCCTCTGAAATCGCCCGCCGGGCGGGTTAAAATTTCGCTGAAGCACAAAGTGGTTAGGCAACGTAGTCAATCGGAACGGCCGGCGAACAAATATCTCTCGCGGGCGATCTCAAAATCTGTCACTTCTCTACTGCCCACTCATCCCCCTCCCCCTTCCCCCACTTTGAGGACTCAGGACTACCACCAATCAAGGCCAGACACATTGGCTAGACAGCTACCCCCCTCCGCCTCACTTAACCGTGTCATCACCCCTCCAGTGCCACTAGCCGCTGGCGATTGCATCAGCAATCAAAATAGTTAAACCCCCCTCCGTCCCCCCTCTTTGCACTATTCACTTCACCCCCTCTCTTATCTTATCCTGCGCTCACCAATCCTTCAGAGACTTTCACATGTTGTAAAACAGTTTCCTCTCAGACAGACAGACAGACACACACACACACACACACACACACACACACACACACACACACACACACACACACACACACACACACACACACACACACACAGACACACACACATACACCACGACCCTCGTCTCGATTCCCCCCTCTACGTTAAAATATTTAGTCAAAACTTGACTAAATATAACAAGTCGCGTAAAGCGAAAATACAATATTTAGTCAAGTAGCTGTCGAACTCACAGAATGAAACTGAACGCAACGCAACGCAGCAAGACCGTATACTCGTAGCATCGTCATTCCACCGCCCGTGGCAAAGGCAGTGCCCGTGGAATTGACAAGAAGAGCGGGGTATTCGTTGCGCTGAGAAGGATAGCACGCTTTTCTGTACCTCTCTTCGTTTTAACTTTCTGAGCGTGTTTTTAATCCAAACATATTATATCTATATGTTTTTGGAATCAGGAACCAACAAGGAATAAGATGAATGTGTTTTTAAATTGATTTCGAAAAAAAAAATGTGATAATAATTTTTATATATTTAATTTTCAGAGCTTGATTTTAATCCAAATATAACATATTTATATGTTTTTGGAATCAGCAAATGATGGACAATAAGATAAACGTAAATTTGGATCGTTTTATAAATTTTAATTTTTTTTACAATTTTCAGATTTTTAATGACCAAAGTCATTAATTAATTTTTAAGCCACCAAGCTGAAATGCAATACCGAAGTCCGGGCTTCGTCGAAGATTGCTTGACCAAAATTTCAACCAATTTGGTTGAAAAATGAGGGCGTGACAGTGCCGCCTCAACTTTCACGAAAAGCCGGATATGACGTCATCAAAGACATTTATCAAAAAAATGAAAAAAACGTTCGGGGATTTCATACCCAGGAACTCTCATGTCAAATTTCATAAAGATCGGTCCAGTAGTTTAGTCTGAATCGCTCTACACACACACACACACACACACAGACAGACAGACACACGCACATACACCACGACCCTCGTTTCGATTCCCCCTCGATGTTAAAATATTTAGTCAAAACTTGACTAAATATAAAAACGACAACAGACGACCAAACCAACATTAACGCTTGATTCTTATGATACTGTGGGACAGTGGCATTGATATCTTTCTAGAATATAAAATGTTATAAGTCCTTTTACATTTAGTGAAGTTTTGACTGAATCAGTGAACTGAATGTGTTCACATAGACTGATATAGTGACAGACATACAATGTAGACAAGTTGATGTGTGCATATACATATGTATAGGCCTATTACATAACATGTATATATATATATGGTATGTATAACATGTATGCATGTGTGTAGAGCACAAAGGAAAAAAATAATAGAACTTGACACACAGTTTCACTGAGAATGAGATATCCTGACAGTGAGTGAGTGAGTGACTGTTTACAGCAATACATTGTACTTTATTAACTTAAAGGTACACACTGAAAGTCATGTGCTTCTAGTCACTGGGCAAAAAGTGGCGTTTTGTATCTTACAAAACTACTGAAAATCCCAACAAAACTTCAAGTTTTAATGGGTTTATTACATTTTGGTGTTCACAACAACGCCAGATTTTGATTGGATTTTGTTGAAGTTATCGCTGCGAAATTGCCTGGAATTTCAGCGCGTTTTGCGACGGTCAAAACATCATGTTAAACCATGTTACAGCATGTCTGTAACATGCAAAAATTCCAAGTTTTGATGGCATTAAAGCTTTGGTTTAACGCCAAGTAACATCATGTTATCGTAGACTTAACTTGCAAAACTGCTTGTTTTGGTGGTGTTACAGCTTGCTTGTAATGTGATTAACATCATGTTATCGTAGACTTAACTTGCAAAACTGCTTGTTTTGGTGGTGTTACAGCTTGCTTGTAATGTGATTAACATCATGTTATCGTAGACTTAACTTGCAAAACTGTTTGTTTTGGTGGTGTTACAGCTTGCTTGGAATGTGATTAACATCATGTTATTGCTGGTATAACATGCAAAACCCCATGTTATGTTGGTGTTAAAGCTTGCTCAAATGCCTATTAACTCCATGTTATGTTGGTGTTAAAGCTTGCTCAAATGCCTATTAACACCATGTTAGTTGGTGTAAGGCTTGATTATTAATGTAAAAAAAACACCATGTTATGACGTTCACATAATTGTTTTCACCTGGATGGAATTTTGTGGAAAAGAAAGCATGTTGTTTGGGAATTGTGTGCGAGTTTCATGCTTGGATATTGCACTATGCTGACTTGTCACAGGTCAATTTACATTTAACAATATTAGTTTTCAAATGCATCATCCTTCACGTCACACATTATGTAAACATCTTTAACATTAACACTTTGGTTGTAAAATGATTGCACTTTATTCAAACAGGACAAAAACAAAAACGCTGATTCACAATGTACAATAGCAAAGGACTATTTTGAGTGGAGACAGTGTTCATCCACACTATAATTGGATAAGCTAAAATAAATTATTTAAATCGGCGAAGGCCACACGAAATGAAAACACACCATCAGTAAATTACTTCCCTTGTGAGTAAGAGAGTCATACCCATAAGGGCCATGTAAGTTTTAGCCCATGTGAGTGTGTGTTGGGAGGATGGGGGGGGGGGGGCAGATGCCCTGTGAAAACATTGGCCATAGATATATGTGAATTACTTCCCTTGGGTATGAACATTTGATTAAATGGGTGAAAGAAGGCCACACAAAATGAAAATCAGTAAATAACAAAATCACTTCCCTTGTGAGTAAGAACAGTCATACCATGTTCCAACTTTTTGCTAAAAATTCGCCCACAATGTGACCTTCAAAGTTAAAAAGGGGTAACTGAACTTCATGTTTGGATGTCATGGAGTCCAACATGTCAGTAAATTTTGAAAGCCCTAGATTCATAAACATCTGAAAACTGCTCAACGTCTTTGCATCACGGCACATTAATAAAAGTAAGAGTTAGTAAGACTGGCCTAACTGCTATGGTGAGGCAGTAATAACTCGTTGATGAAGAATTATTTGAATTCTGAATTTCGAACAAACAAATACAGTGTCCTTCCAAACCCCCTTTTCAGGCCTCCAAGAATAAAAAAACAAGAAGGGCAAAGCCCATACGACTCACATGCTTGACCTTGACCTTTCATGACATCATACACTAAGAACTGCTTTACACATTTTTCCTACCAAAATACATGTGACCTTGACCCAAGGTCAAGGTCATCCAAGGTCATGCAACACAAAGCTGTTAATTCAAGACATAGGAAGTACAATGGTGCTTCTACCATGAGATATGGTCACTTTTAGTGGTTCACTACCTTATTTTGGTCACATTTCATAAGGGTCAAAGTGACCTTGACCTTGATCATATGTGACCAAATGTGTCTCATGATGAAAGCATAACATGTGCCCCACATAATTTTTAAGTTTGAAACAGTTATCTTCCATAGTTCAGGGTCAAGGTCACTTCAAAATATGTATACAATCCAACTTTGAAGAGCTCCTGTGACCTTGACCTTGAAGCAAGGTAAACCAAACTGGTATCAAAAGATGGGGCTTACTTTGCCCTATATATCATATATAGGTGAGGTATTCAATCTCAAAAACTTCAGAGAAAATGGGAAAAATGGGAAAAATAGCTGTTTTTTAGACAACATATATGGCCCCTGCGACCTTGACCTTGAAGCAAGGTCAAGATGCTATGTATGTTTTTTGGGGCCTTGTCATCATACACCATCTTGCCAAATTTGGTACTGATAGACTGAATAGTGTCCAAGAAATATCCAACGTTAAAGTTTTCCGGACGGACGGACGGACGGACGGACGACTCGGGTGAGTACATAGACTCACTTTTGCTTCGCATGTGAGTCAAAAAGCTTGTCTTAAAAAGGAGGAAATCTGCTTAATATGTAGGTAAATGTACAACAGGTTGTGAACAGAAAATCCAAAAATGTAAGGTCTGAAAAGCGGGGAAGTTTGAAAAAGGGGGGGGGACCTAAAATGTGGCGATCATAACAACCATAATTTATCTAACAAAGTTAATTCTGAAATCTTCTTCAGCGTTTGATTATGGAGAGACTAAATCCTCAGTTCAGATGTGGTCTTAACTCCTTGTCTCCCAGGTACACACAGTCACTATGTACATTGCATCTGTTATCATTCGGCACATATCCGCATTCTACTAAGACTGTTAGCTTCAGTCGCTTCCTGTAACGTTGATCTAACGCCAGCATTCTAGGTTGATACAGTTTCTACAATTCTGACTGACCTGCTGCAGCACAGCTGGTCTCGGCTTAAAAAATCTTGGTCAACATAGATGGGGTACAAAGTGTTAAAATAAAGCGTCCTTCCAAAGTTGATGACAGGTCCCTAGAGTATTCACAAAATTATATGGTACTGGAACTGGAAGCCTTGCACGGCGACGAAAAAGATGTCCACGCCTACATGAAGAAGCATCCTTCACGGCTTCAGCGGAAACAGTCGGCTGGGGATGAGGACAGCACCTATGTAAAAAATATAGACAAGAACAAAAATATATGTCAATGGGAAAACAAAGAAACAAGTAGAGAAGGACCTCCCCACCTTTACACAGTGAAAATGAAAAACACATGTGAATGTACTTATGTTTTAAATCTCCCCCCCCCCAATTAAGACCAATTATCCAAGATATTTTTCAGTCCTCAAAGGAGAATTTCACTGTTCTCACGGAACCCTGAAGAAAACTGAGCTGTGCTAATAATGTAATATATTATATAACTGCAAACATCCCTCAAATTCAATATTGCAAGCCACTATACATTCCTCATAAAGGCACTTCATGCTCACGTGTGAAAACTAACATAAGTTTACAAGTGTGTATCTATTTATTATTTTATAATAATAATAATAATAACGGGCATTTATAAAGCGCCTTATCAGAAGTTCAAAGCGCGTGACAACAATACGTGTACTTTCTTTATTTGGTGTTTAACGTCGTTTTCAACCACGAAGGTTATATCGCGACGAGGGAAAGGGGGGAGATGGAATAGGGGAAAGGGGGGGGGGGAGATGGGATAGAGCCACTTGTTAAGTGTTTCTTGTTCACAAAAGCACTAATCCAAAAATTGCTCCAGGGGCTTGCAACGTAGTACAATATATGACCTTACTGGGAGAATGCAAGTTTCCAGTACAAAGGACTAAACATTTCTTACATACTGCTTGACTAAAATCTTTACAAACATTGACTATATTCTATACAAGAACCACTTAACAAGGGTAAAAGGAGAAAGAGAATCCGTTAGTCGCCTCATACGACATGCGGGGTGCAGAGAAATAAGGATGTGGAAAAGAAGACTTTTGGTAAGTGAAATAAAGGTGATGGATCCAGTCAGGTAGAAATAAGACAACAAGAAAAGAATTGGAAAACTGCAGGGAATAGTAGGGAGAGTTTTCTTGGAAGGAAATATAGGTGAAAGGACTGGTAAGGCAGAAATAAGACAAAAGAAGAGAAGAAACAGAACCGTTAGTCGCCTCTTACGACATGCTGGGTAGCATCGGGTAAATTCTTTCTAGTCCCAACCAATATGGGACTCCCCCTAACCCGCGGGGGGTAACAATACGTGTATAAAAAATTCATACAATCACTGTCAGATTCAAACAACACATCATGCACATCTCACATCCCCAGACTCTATGCTAAGGCAAAAAAAAAAAGTCTGTTTACGGTATCCCGACCGACCCTATTTTTTGCGCGACCCTAGACTTTTTTTTTGGCATTTGGGAAAAAAAGAAAAAAAATCAAAATTTTAAAACAAAGTTTGTTTTTTGGCAAAATAATTTGATAATGTTTTTTGGAGAAAAAAAAAATCCCGACCTACCGACCCTATTTTTTGGGCCGATGTTACCGTAAACAGACTATTTTTTTGTTTGGCCTAAGGAACTATCCATAATGTTGTTGGAACAAGTGAGTTTTCAAATTGGACTTAAAAGATGAAATGTATGGAGAGTGACGTAATAGAAAGGGGAGTGAATTCCATAAC
The DNA here is from genome assembly GCF_037325665.1 of Littorina saxatilis. NCBI lineage: Eukaryota > Metazoa > Mollusca > Gastropoda > Littorinimorpha > Littorinidae > Littorina > Littorina saxatilis. The sequence continues at coordinate 40,949,963 of NC_090260.1, read as the reverse complement.
TGAGGGCCATGATATGAAAACGTGCAGAAGCCATGAGCCTTGCGTTTAAAGCAACCTTGACGAAGAAGTCGAGCATCAGCAGAAGAACGAAGGGTGCGAGAGGGAGTGTAGAGGGAGACCAGTTCCGAAAGATAGGCAGGTGCCGATTCAGAGATGATCTTGTAGCAGAAGCAGGCAGCTTTATACCTAATACGTTGAGACACAGGAAGCCAGTGAAGTTCTTTCATGAGAGGAGTGCTGCAGAGTGTTGTACTTTTTGCAAGGGTTGGAGAGTGGAGTCAGGGCAGCCTATGAGAAGGGATTTGCTGTAATCTAATCTACACAGAATGCAGGATGTAACGAGAGTTTTAGTGGCATCAACAGTCAGAAATGTTCTTGTGGAACCTATTCTTCTAGTTCTAATGTAGTACCTGTTTGTAGTGAACTCACCAGCAGGAGTATTGCATACATAATTACGCATTACTGAATTAAAGTAACTATTTTCAAAGCTTCTCGCTTACCTTGGAATAGTGTCAAGCAGCTTATGTTGTGTCTAGATCAGCCATCAGATCTTCACACTCAGCCTGCACTTGCTGAAAACTGGACATGCCTGTATCTCAATCAAGCTGTTGTTGCGGAGACAACGGAACCATGGTCAAGTCAGGTCCAACTGAAATAAAAGCATATTGTTAGCTGATAAATGATTTGATCAAGCAAAACCATGCAGTATTTTTTTAATAACATATTTTGTATACCCCGCTAATGCAAAAATAATGTACTTATTTACTATTATTAGCATTTAGCTGGTCATTCAAACCAGAGCTTGTTCTAGAACTCCACAAGAACAACCATGGCAGTTGGCAATGGCACTGGCAGAATACAGATCAAAACAATATTATTATTAGCCTCACCAAGGGTTGACGTCCCATCAAAATGAATGACGGACTGAATCAAACTTCAGAGACATTACAATTTTTCACAACGATTTTTCAGCAAACAGCCATGTTTACCTGTACACATGTATCAGTGACATCACTATGAGTATGACAGAATGACAGTGTGGTAAGCTTACCGACGATTCGTTCAGTATAGTCTTTCTATGTAAGTAGTGGTCCAGTGAACGATACCTTCCGCCTGTGGTTCGAGACAGAGATTAAGTTGAAACTTAATTCGAGAAGCCAAACACTGACGAATACTTACGTATTTTGAGCAAATCCCACGCACGTCGACCACAAGTTGATGTCTGCTGGAGTACGTAGTCATAACGTAGAGGACAACAGTTTCACTTGGCTGGCTTCGGTTATTCCCACCTGTATCTGTTCCTTGCTGTTCTCCAAGAGACACCGTGGTGCAGCAAGCTGAAGGGTGTCCTGTCGTATTTCCTCGAAGTTGTAGTAGGCAACCAGGTCAGGAGCAGGAGGTGGGGGGCGACTGACCTGCAGCAGAATTCAAATCACTATGACATATCTTTATTGTTATCGCCACACGACGGGCGCTGTGGCGGGGTGGTAAGACGTCGGCCTCGTAATCGGAAGGTCGAGGGTTCGAATCCCGGCCGCGGCCGCCTGGTGGGTTAAGAGTGGAGATTTTTCCGATCTCCCAGGTCAACTTGTGTGCAGACCTGCTAGTGACTTATCCCCCTTCGTGTGTACACGCAACCACAAGACCAAGTGCGCACGGAAAAGATCCTGTCATCCATGTCAGAGTTCGGTGGGTTATGGAAACACGAAAATACCCAGCATGCTTCCTCCGAAAGCGGCGTATGGCTGCCTAAATGGCGGGGTAAAAACGGTCATACACATATTCGTCAGGGGAGTAACATTTTTGTACGAAATGTTTACTCGGAACTCACCTGTCTTGGGGAGTAATTTTCTCGTGTAATGGGGGAGTGCTTTTTTCGTGAAGGGAGTAACTTTTTCGTACGAAATGTTTACTCCGGAGTAATAATCTCGTGGGAGTAATTTTCTCGTGTTACACCGGCTCCTAATATGGACCACCTCCTGTTCTGACAAACTAACGGCGCTAGAGCGCTCAAAACAATTTCATTCGCTGTATTCACCCTCTCTGGATAACTTGCACATGTCAAAACAGTTGCAGAAACACAAACCTCAAAACCGTTAGTTTTTTTCTCTGTTTTCACTTTTGGCAGCGTTCACTCTAAACTGTGCTGCCTAAAACGGACTCGTTTCTGTCCTCAGCCAAAGCTTTTATCACACAAAAATTGCTATGACAGCTAAGACCGCATTTGTTACATTTTAGCAGTGTTGACCCCAAGTTTCTAGTTCAAACAAAAAACAAGAGGCGAAGCCTTCAAGGCTCCCGTAAGAAATCAACAAACAGTAACATAACACAAACTCACTCACTCCGTAACACACACACACAAACACACACACACACACACACACACACACACACACACACACACACACACACGCGCACACACACACACACAGTTAAAACTAACGCATCATATCAACTCCATGTATAATTTTCAAAAGAAGGCAAACAGATAAAATGACTAGGGTAATAGGTTAGGTACCTGCCATGTGGGCACTTTTTCCACTGCTGTCCTCAGTCCTATACTTTTCATCAAGACTTGTCACCATGCCGAGTAGATCTAAATTCGGAAGTCTTCATGTGGCTGAGGCATATATCTGACATAGCGTCGATCTTGTTGTAGGTTAACCTCCTTTCTGAAACAAATGGCAAAATGCGATTAGTTATGATGACTACAACCTACACAAATATAAACAGTGTTTTGAAACAGAATAGTCAGGTTATACAAGCCACTTTACCTATGCAGCATGGTAACCCTACAATATGCGAAACATGTCGACTGCAGCAGCCTGGTTCTTAAAATAATTCTGACGGTCAACACAGCCAGAAATGCCAACAAAGACAAGAAAGCTGTGGCAAGGTAAGCTTACCAAACGTTACATAGCGAATCATATGATAGTGCGTAAACAGCAAACAGTAGATCTACAATCAAAGAGAGGATCGAGTCTGGAATGAAACGCGATACAGATCTAGCATTCAAAAACTGTCTTTCACGTTCAAGGAAGTTGTTGCAAAGTACTTAAGACTTACTAAATTGTACAGACAAAACCATGACAGTGCATGTTTTGAATCTGAGGAAAAAATCGTGATCATTTTGACTTTGAGAACAGATTCATTCCGTTTCCTTATATCTGCATGTTCAAGTCTTCTTCTTTTCGATCGCCGATCACACTTGGAGTCCAGATCTTGAGATATAATTAGTGGTCTTCTGCAGCGCAGCCACTGGCCCGTACAGTTTGTTGTGCAGGGACTCCGGCAATGGCCAGATTTCCTCTCTCAGCACCTGGTGGTTCCTGCAGTCTCGTAGGATGTGGGCCGTGTCCTGCTCTGCTTCTCCACAAGAACACATGGGGGAGGGCACAACATGCAGCTGCATGTTCAAGTAAATGGTGGACAGTTTTTTTCGGGCAGAGTAAACTTAACTTGAGACTCTACTGCAAGTCTTGAAATTCACATAAATCGAACCACGAGCAAAGACATCCAAACATTACAGGCACTTTAGATCAACTCATTTCACTAGAGGTGACTGCCTAGCACTGTGTTTGACATCCGTGTCTGCTGAAATAAAAAGAAATTAAAACAAAACGGATTAACAGTAGGTGACACGTTATCAGAGTGGGAGACACTAGATCTGTCTCTGAACTTACCGGGATACGGCTGCAAGATCGACACTGACTGCCGCGCTTTCGACAGCTCTTCCTCGCGTGGACATTGGAAACACGCTGTGCAGATCAAATTGTAGGAAATCTCCCTTTGGTATCTTCTTTATTTACTTTTCTGGAGCTTAGAAACCGAACAACATGAAATCGTCTTCCCCGGCGAATCGGCGAGGTGAGAACTGGACCACAATCCTTCGCGCGACCCCTGACCTGATCTTGACACCTGACCTGCCGTCTACATGCCAAACACGACACAAATCAGTCAACTGCTTGTACCCCTTCAAAACCCCCCACCACCCGTTTTCTTTGGATACACGCTTTAACTACACACATGCCGACACAATGTTGATCATTGCTTCAATAATTTGAAGATGGTGCTTGAAAATTAACCACGTGAAATGAGTATTTCGGTGTTTAGCCAAAAATGTTAAAGTTTCTACCACAGACATACACACATACATACATACGCACGCACGCACAGACAGACAAAGTTTACCATCGCATAGGCTACACTTACGTGAGCCAATCAATAGCAAAATCTCAAAGTATGTGCGAGTCCCCTAAAATATGGACCACCTTCAACAAATCGAAGAAAACTGAGAAGCTAAAGGCTTTTTTCATTAATTCATTAAGAAGCTTGCTGGAAATAACCTATAACTAGCCCTCGAGATCAGTTAAAAAAAAATAACAAAAAGTCTTCTTTTCGTAGAAGTTGATAATTTTACTTATTTTCACTCTGTTTTTGATAAGCTTCTTTAGTTTCCTGGTGTTCTTCAAATAATGCTCTCATCAACCCGGAACAGATCAATCTAAAGCATATTTGAATTAGTCTGACTTGTACACTAAGTTGTATCATGCTATTTTGAAGTATAGGGGGCTTTTTTTACAGTGATTCGTGAAGGCCGCTTCACTGGTCCATATTAGGCGCCCAGGCTCCTAATATGTACCATTTGTTATTTTGTATGTATTTAATTTTTGCTGAATGTCTATCAAAGCTATTTCCCTCTAATTAGGCCTAACGGCTAACCTAAGAGAGAAGGACTACCAAACACAAAATAAAACTTCTTCGCAAGAAAACAAGCTACGAACAAAATACTTCTGACAACTTAAATGTAAAATCAACAAGAGTGTAGCAGGGACCTATATTAATATAGGTCTATGAGTGTAGTAAGATTCCAAAGTTGTATTCAGACCAAAACAACAATCATAAAACATACATGGGATCTTTCAAATGTGTGTGTGTGTGTGTGTGTGTGTGTGTGTGTGTGTGTGTGTGTGCGTGCGTGCGTGCGTGCGTGTGTGTGTGTGTGTGTGTGTGTGTGTGTGTGTGTGTGTGTGTGATGATAATTAGTTTTAACGTCCTCTTAGAACTGCAACTGGCTTTAGGACAGGTAGAGTTAATATGCTTTATGTGGGGACAAGACACTGAACAAACATGCAACCAGAGAACACATAATTATGGTCGTGTTATAATCATATCTGGAAGTCTGTTGCGATGTTTCAAAATGGGGATAGAAGTGAAGATTGTGTACGCGGAATATGGTTGGACTAGAGCGGTTTTGTAGGCTTATTTTTTTTTATTTTTGTTATGTGGAATATTGTTATATTTGTGGCTGAATAGGTAAGTAAATACATAACTGGAAAAATAATACAATGAAGAAGAAAAAGCTCGGCGTGAGAGAGTATTGAGGGGTGGGAAGGAGGAACAGAGATCAGGGATTTTAAAACAGATATCCTATTTCAGCCTTATATATTGAGAGACACAGGGTGTATGCTAGCTTCCATTGAAGCGTGCAATGTTTATCTAAAAAAAAAAAAAAACTCATGGGGTTTCAGTTTGTGTTTGTTGACAAGGGTGTGTAGCACAGGAGCTCCTGTGGTGTGTAGGTTGCGGAAGTCTTGTTGGAGTGATTGGCAGCGGTCAAAGAGGTGTAAAAAAGATATAAACTTTTCACATTCACAGAGACGGGGAAAGCACTTGTGAGCGCATCCATCCGTGCGATTGCTGCGAAGTAATTTAAGGAGGGAGGTGGGGAGTGAAGGCCTGTTTTGTTTTGTTTGACGGGGCAGAATAAGCCAACCATGAGCATTGCCTTCTATTTTTAATTCTGTTTCCCAGTGACGCCAGCAGGCAACTTTGGCCATTTTGTGTTTTGCTCCCGTCTTTGTTAATTTTATGTCATGAAATGCTGCTTGATCTGTAACAGCCTCTTTTGCTTCTCTGTCAGCCATATCATTGCCTCTGATCCATGTGTGAATGATTGATTGATTTGTTTTTTGGGAGATCAAAGATGAGTTAGAGTGCAGCCATTTCGGCTCTTTAGTTACATTTAGTCAAGTTATGACTAAATGTTTTAACATCGAGGGGGGAATCGAGACGAGGGTCGTGGTGTATGTGCGTGTGTGTGTCTGTGTGTGTGTGTAGAGCGATTCAGACTAAACTACTGAACCGATCTTTATGAAATTTGACATGAGAGTTCCTGGGTATGAAATCCCCGAACATTTTTTTCATTTTTTTGATAAATGTCTTTGATGACGTCATATCCGGCTTTTCCTGAAAGTTGAGGCGGCACTGTCACGCCCTCATTTTTCAACCAAATTGGTTGAAATTTTGGTCAAGTAATCTTCGACAAAGCCCGGACTTCGGTATTGCATTTCAGCTTGGTGGCTTAAAAATTAATTAATGACTTTGGTCATTAAAAATCTGAAAATTGTAAAAAAATAAAAAATGTATAAAACGATCCAAATTTACGTTCATCTTATTTTTCATCATTTTCTGATTCCAAAAACATATAAATATGTTATATTTGGATTAAAAACAAGCTCTGAAAATTAAATATATAAAAATTATTATCAAAATTAAATTGTCGAAATCAATTTAAAAACACTTTCATCTTATTCCTTGTCGGTTCCTGATTCCAAAAACATATAGATATGATATGTTTGGATTAAAAACACGCTCAGAAAGTTAAAACAAAGAGAGGTACAGAAAAGCGTGCTATCCTTCTTAGCGCAACTACTACCCCGCTCTTCTTGTCAATTTCACTGCCTTTGCCATGAGCGGTGGACTGACGATGCTACGAGTATACGGTCTTGCTGAAAAATGGCATTGCGTTCAGTTTCATTCTGTGAGTTCGACAGCTACTTGACTAAATGTTGTATTTTCGCCTTACGCGACTTGTTTTAGATTCGATTTGTGTGTGTGTGTGTGTGTGTGTGTGTGTGTGTGTGTGTGTGTGTGTGTGTGTGTGTGTTTGTGTGTGTGTGTGTGTGTGTGTGTGTGTGTGTGTGTATGTGTGTGTGTGTGTGTGTGTGTAGAAGCAGGAAAAGATAGCACAATAATAGCAAACTAAAGAAGGGGAAGGAAAACGAAAGGGAGGGTAAAACCCACGCACTTCTTTACTCAAACTTCATAAAACCGACTGTAAAACTAACACCGGCTATTCTCCTTTCTCAATCATTATCACAATCGATCCTAAAACAAAACAAGTCGCGTATGGCGAAAATACAACATTTAGTCAAGCTGTCGAACTCACAGAATCAATGCAATGCAATTTTTCAGCAAGACCGTACATTCGTAGCATCGTCGTCAGTCCACCGCTCGTGGCAAAGGCAGTGGAATGGACAAGAAGAGCGGGGTAGTAGTTGCGCTGAGAAGGATAGCACGCTTTTCTGTACCTCTCTTCGTTTTAACTTTCTGAGCGTGTTTTTAATCCAAACATATCATATCTCTATGTTTTTGGAATCAGGAACCGACAAGGAATAAGATGAAAGTGTTTTTAAATTGATTTCAAAAATGTAATTTTGATAATAATTTTTATATATTTAATTTTCAGAGCTTGTTTTTAATCCAAATATAACATATTTATATATGTTTTTTGGAATCAGACAATGATGAAGAATAAGATGAACGTAAATTTGGATCGTTTTATATTTTTTTTTCACAATTTTCAGATCTTTAATGGCCAAAGTCATTAATTAATTTTCAAGCCACCAAGCTGAAATGCAATACCAAAGTCCGGCCTTTGTCGAAGATTGCTTGACTAAAATGTCAATTAATTTGATTGAAAAATGAGGGTGTGACAGTGCCGCCTCAACTTTTACAAAAAGCCGGATATGACGTCATCAAAGGTATTTATCGAAAAAAAAACGTCCGGGGATATCATTCCCAGGAACTCTCATGTAAAATTTCATAAAGATCGGTTCAGTAGTTTGGTCTGAATCGCTGTACACACACACATGCACACGCACACACACACACACACACACACACACACACACACACACACACACACACACACACACACACACACACCACGACACTCGTCTCGATTCCCCCTCTATGTTAAAACATTTAGTCAAAACTTGACTAAATGTAAAGAGACAGTATGTATTGCATCTAAACACGAGCTAAGTAAAACATCAGAAAAGGTAGAGCAAGAGAAATCCCAAAACTCAAATTCGAGTCACTGCAGTTCGTACTGTACAAGTTGAGAAAGTTGCAAGTCCAGTCAGTAGCCACCATCTCGGACGGATGTTTCGGGGAGGGAGGGGGGGGGAGTAGAACAAAGGCCTATCTGTGGTCCGTTGCCGCTTCGAATTCCTTACAGGTCCCACACACATGGGAAAACGATTAACTCGGCCAGTACCCCAGCAAAAGTGCAAAGGAATATAGAAGAAAACTAAAATCTGACCGCGCTAAATAGTCAGCTGAGAATGACCTACTTTCTCTGCTCAACGCACGGGCAATGCAGTCTCTCGTGTACACTGTACTGTGACAAGGCTCATAATTATAGAGAAAATAAGAGATACCCCCAAAAATGTTTGTGCACTGCACTTTTTTTCACATTTATAAACTGATGATCAGTGTGTGTATGTGTGTGTTCAGTTGTGTGTGCGTGTGTGTGTGTCAGTTCAAGGGGTGTGTGTGTGTGTCACTGTGTGCCCGTGTGTGTGTGTGTGACGGTCAGTCAGTGTCAGTCACAGTGTGTGTGTGTGTGTGTGTGTGCATGCATGTGTGTGTGCCGTGTGCAGTGACAGTGTGAATGTGTGTGACGGTGTGTGTGTGTATGATGTATGTGCAGTGTGTGTGTGTGTGTGTGTGTGTGTGTGTGACCGTGCTGAGAGAGAAACTAGAGAGAGAGAGAGAGGGAGCCGATAATCGTCTGATTCTGCAGGTTCGGCACCAGGCTGATGAAAACGCAGAATAATCCATCAAAACAACACTCTAACATCAAGTTTTAGAAACCAGAAAAACTTATCGTAACTCCATAGGTTTCGTGGTGTTTTGCGCACTGCTGAAACGCGTTTAACACGACGTGAATCGCCGTGCGTTAATGTAGCGAAAACGTCCAAAACGCAGACACCAAAACTCGATGTTTTACTGTGTTTTGCACCCCGCTAAAATCCCAGGGATTTTATTGCGTTACGGCAGTTTTTCTAACTTGATGTGAATCGCACAGGTATAATGCCACAAAATTCAGTTGATTAACTTCATGTTTCATGTTATATGCCACGTTATAGTGCCAAAACGTGACTTTTCGCCCAGTGTAGTATTAGTAATGATTCTAATACTGGAGGTACTGCATGATCATCATACTGGTGAAATAAAGCTAAGAGCTTCGAGCAGTTCTGTGGTTTTGACTCTGAGTCAGTAGGTGTTCATTATTTTATTATTACCGGTATCCCTGAACATGAATTATACAAATAAAATGAAAGCACTCTCTCAGTCTTGCTCACAGTCACACACACCTCCATATGAGTTATTCTGACCAGAACTTGAGAATCTGTACATCATAACACTGACAGTTGTACATAATAAAACCTCTTCGCCTTACTCTTACCTGATTTGCGGCAGTGGCATCAAATATTTTACTTCTGTCAGTGACAGCCTCAAGATCATGCAGCAATCGGTTGGCTTTTTCGGCTGAGAAGAGACCTTGAAGTTGAACATACTAGCTCTAGCTCTCTTCTGATTGATGCCAACCTGCAATAAAATAATTGGGAACCGATCAGGTTACCTATTTGAGTATTTCAAGTTAGACTCAATCTTTAAAAACAAAAAGAATTTATAAAATATTATGATCATGCACCTTGAAAAGAGGTTGCAAAAACGTGGTAGTGGTAATCTTCTTCTTCAAATTAATGAGAAAATCCCTGTACAGGGCAACTATCTACGTGTAACGTGTTGGTTCAGTGAACGATACCTTGCGCCTGTGGACTGACACAGTGACTCGAGTGAGTCGAAATGACACATGTTGCAACACATACTACCATAAACCCACTCTCAGTTATAAAACGAAACATGGAAACTTACCTCTGGTTAATATGCAAAGGTTCGCCCGTCCCAATTCTCTCGCATTAGCAAACATCATTGCCATTGGAGATTCTTTCCAAACAGATCGCCTTCGACCGCCATTAACTAAAAACCGAAACGCAGTAGGTCTGAAAACCACGCTCAACCTCCAGAATAAGGAGGACAAAAAAGAGCCCAAAACATTTTTTGGGGCAAAAAACACTGTTTAAGCCCCACAAATATTTTTCCTTATTTTTTATGAAGCTTAATTTGTGCCCCTTATTTTATGCTCCACAAATACAGTTTGTGGCCCACAAAACCAAAATGTGTCCCATAAAAATAAGCCCCAGAAAATGTGAGGCACATTTGCAGTTTGTGGGGCACAAATTAGTGCCCTTATTTTGTTGGATTAATGACAACGAATGCCAAGGATAGTTAGCACTACTTGTTCACTAAATGGTGAGAGCCGCTGTTAGTGAAGAGTGTTGTCAGGCGTTGGGTTTTAGCACCTCGCAGAGTCCTGGACTGAGATGCACGAAGCGAAACTGGGTGGTACATCTTTGGTGGTACGCAACCGCGGGGTCGAATTGGTTGAAACTGAGATATGCTGTAATTTTAACCAATCAGACCCCACAGCTTACTCCCACCCGGTTGGAACACAGTTTCGCATCGTGCACCTTAGTGCTGAACTCTGTAGCTCCCGACCTGTCCAGACGCTTTTTGCTTACGTTTCTCAGGTAGTATTATTCGAATGTTATACTGTATTTCGTGTGTAGTTGTTAGTTTAAAAGTGGTATGTTAATGTTGTCTGCTCCAGAGATGTATATTTGGCTCATTTGAGCGTACGAAACGTTTCAGTCGTTAAAAGTAGTGGTCACAAAGTGTAGCTTCTCAAACCATGAGCTATCGAGGATTCGGGCTTGTTGCGGGGTGGTTATTTTTTGGTTGCTGGGTGTTTACCGAAAAAATGAACACCGCTTCCAGTTTACAGATGCAACTGAGCTGAGAGGGCAATAATAAGGACTTTCGGAACAACCTACGTATCAAAGACAAACAAGTGTACTTCGTGGATAGAGACAGGTACACCATCATCGAACGGCCGTATGTTTTCAAATGATATAGTTTGGGCAAAAGCACAACAAAACTCGCTAAAGAAAAAAAAGGATTCCAGTAAAACATCTCACTTTGTACTTTGTACTTCGTTTGCCTGTCTCGCTGTTTTTCTGTCCGTGTGTCTGTCTGTGTGTCTGTTTGTCTGTTTGTCTGACTTCCAGCCTGTCTGTCTGCCTCTCTTTATCTCTCTACGTCCATGGTTGCGACATACACACACAGAACCACATATACACAAACAAACAATATACATGCACACACATACCCACACACCCACACACCCACACCCCCACACAACCGCCCACATACACACACATACACACAGACACATATACACATACACAAAACCACACATATAAGGGTCCTTCCACAAAGCTGTGTACCAAAAGCGGGACATGCTTTGTGAAAATTGAAAGTGTCTGAATAGGTTGTTTTTACGGTTTATAATAATAATAATAATAATAATAATAAGAACATTTATATAGCGCTAAATCAAAAACTTTCGTTAAAAAGGCTTGCTCTAAGCGCTTGACATCTAAACTAAAACGTCATTCACACTCTTTGCAATGATGTACAAGAACTTCATGTCACACTCTTTCATTCAGTATAGCACCATTCACACAGTTGTTATTCTGTACAAGACAATAAGTTAGTCTAACATTTAAAATGTTCATAAGATGAAAACAAGAGAAAACCAGACTGATTAAAACAACTGCTTAGTACTAACAAAGCATGAATCTTAATGATAACGTAATACATATTTAACTGTTAAGACCATAAAAAACCTATATGCTAAAATAACTTCGAACTTTTAAGAACTTCTTATAAGATACACAGCACATCTAGATAAACACCAGAATGATAAAACAAAAGGCAACTCGTTAAAACTATTAAATGCATCAATGTCTAAAACACGAAAGACTCAAATATAAGATACACAATTCTCTAGAATTGTTTATTAAAACTGAAACCGACCTGCTCAAAGTAAACCATACCCACCCCCTCCCTACCCACCCCCAACCCTCCTCCTACACTAAATACTAATTATTTCTACTCTTAACTTCCCACACGTTATCCATAAACTATGCACAGGAACATGTGTGTCAGCATTATGTGGCACCGACATGACTTGTGCATATCTATGTAAAAGATATAGACATATGTCACGTTGTCATGCCAAACAAAAGATAAGTTTATGCTTTTTGGATACGATGGGTGGTCAGAAAGTTGTGTAACATCACACATGTTTAACGTAACATGGGATCCAAACACACAAAACAGATAACAACAAGAGGCGAAGCCTTCAAGGCTCCCGTAAGAAATCAACAAACAGTAACATAACACAAACTCACTCACTCCGTAACACACACACACACACACACAAACACACACACACACACACACACACACACACACACACACACACACGCACACACACACAGTTAAAACTAACGCATCATATCAACTCCATGTATAATTTTCAAAAGAAGGCAAACAGATAAAATGACTAGGGTAATAGGTTAGGTACCTGCCATGTGGGCACTTTTTCCACTGCTGTCCTCAGTCCTATACTTTTCATCAAGACTTGTCACCATGCCGAGTAGATCTAAATTCGGAAGTCTTCATGTGGCTGAGGCATATATCTGACATAGCGTCGATCTTGTTGTAGGTTAACCTCCTTTCTGATACAAATGGCAAAATGCGATTAGTTATGATGACTACAACCTACACAAATATAAACAGTGTTTTGAAACAGAATAGTCAGGTTATACAAGCCACTTTACCTATGCAGCATGGTAACCCTACAATATGCGAAACATGTCGACTGCAGCAGCCTGGTTCTTAAAATAATTCTGACGGTCAACACAGCCAGAAATGCCAACAAAGACAAGAAAGCTGTTGCAAGGTAAGCTTACCAAACGTTACACAGCGAATCATATTGTAGTGCGTAAACAGCAAACAGTAGATCTACAATCAAAGAGAGGATCGAGTCTGGAATGAAACGCGATACAGATCTAGCATTCAAAAACTGTCTTTCACGTTCAAGGAAGTTGTTGCAAAGTACTTAAGACTTACTAAATTGTACAGACAAAACCATGACAGTGCATGTTTTGAATCTGAGGAAAAAATCGTGATCATTTTGACTTTGAGAACAGATTCATTCCGTTTCCTTATATCTGCATGTTCAAGTAAATGGTGGACAGTTTTTTTCGGGCAGAGTAAACTTAACTTGAGACTCTACTGCAAGTCTTGAAATTCACATAAATCGAACCACGAGCAAAGACATCCAAACATTACAGGCACTTTAGATCAACTCATTTCACTAGAGGTGACTGCCTAGCACTGTGTTTGACATCCGTGTCTGCTGAAATAAAAAGAAATTAAAACAAAACGGATTAACAGTTGGTGACACGTTATCAGAGTGGGAGACACTAGATCTGTCTCTGAACTTACCGGGATACGGCTGCAAGATCGACACTGACTGCCGCGCTTTCGACAGCTCTTCCTCGCGTGGACATTGGAAACACGCTGTGCAGATCAAATTGTAGGAAATCTCCCTTTGGTATCTTCTTTATTTACTTTTCTGGAGCTTAGAAACCGAACAACATGAAATCGTCTTCCCCGGCGAATCGGCGAGGTGAGAACTGGACCACAATCCTTCGCGCGACCCCTGACCTGATCTTGACACCTGACCTGCCGTCTACATGCCAAACACGACACAAACCAGTCAACTGCTTGTACCCCTTCAAAACCCCCCACCACCCGTTTTCTTTGGATACACGCTTTAACTACACACATGCCGACACAATGTTGATCATTGCTTCAATAATTTGAAGATGGTGCTTGAAAATTAACCACGTGAAATGAGTATTTCGGTGTTTAGCCAAAAATGTTAAAGTTTCTACCACAGACATACACACATACATACGCACGCACGCACGCACGCACGCACAGACAGACAAAGTTTACCATCGCATAGGCTACACTTACGTGAGCCAAAAAGCCATAGTATATAGCAACAAATTTTATTTGCTTCACATTTAGAGCTTATTCCGAACAAAATGCAGTCAGGAAAAACAAATTGAACTAGTTATAGGTAACAAAAACGTATTTTTTGGTTGTGTCAACCAACAAACATCGTCTGTGTGAAGTAACAAACAAATACATTCGTGTGAGTCAATAAATAACATTGAGTCAACATGTAGCAACAAGATGTACACTGTTGCGGTTTCTCCTCTTGAGCAGGATGACGGAGCAGCCGACAAATCGCAAATTTTCGCCCCGTGTCGCACTTGACGTCAGCATGTGCTGTGACGATTCGATTGGTCCGTGACTTGGCGTCATCAACCGGCTTGTGAATGACTGTGTTATGAATGGAATTCTTTTGGTTTTGGTGACGTCGTCATTGGTGCGACTCGAAATTCGGTTAGATTTAGGTGCGTTGTTTTTAACACAAGACACTAAACGATTTTGATTATTAATGATTTGCTGTGTCTTCGAGATACGTCGGACACACAGTGTTCCTTTCTTAAACACGTTGGTATTGTATTGTGTTTTATCTGAATAATGGAATAACTCAGAAACAGAACAATACACAGACTATCCACCCAATAGACACAATTATTTTTACCTCAAAAACTTTATTTTTCTGCTAATTCGCTTCATTTTTGCGACCATATTTTTGTGATCATGCTTCGAAAAAGTCAATGTAATGTATGGGTTTTCACAGCGTATATGCCCCAAACAATGAACTGCTAATTTCAAAGCTACATGGCAAAGATTATAAACAACATGGGCAACTGTTTAGAGCTAGTTGACCAATTGCGCCTTCTTGTTATATTTGATCGATAATTCAATCCGTTCTTAGTGGTCCTGTCAGAGACATTATTCATCCTATACCATAAATCTAAGTGTGATTGGCAAGAACAATCGCACAATTTCTAACAAAGAATGCTGTAAGCTAGTGAAATTAATTTGATATCCGATGCTAAATTTGGCTGCTTGGTTCGCCCAGTCAAGTCTTTCTGGATATATAAGCTAAGTATCACCAGGCAGTTTGAAGGAACTGCTCTTTTTTGTATCCCCACTAACAAGGAAATCAGCTTCACAAACGCAGAATTTCTTTCTCTCTATTTCGCAACAGCATTTAATCTGATTTTCTTCGATTTATCGTTTTTCGAAAGAAAATATAGTCGAGTTTGTTCCAATTTTGATGAAAATTCAACGGTGTTTTACCTAAACTCTTACAACTTGAACAGGACTAGACTACAAAGAATAGCCTAAGACTTGACAAAGACACACCGAGCACGTCTATCACAAAATAAAACATTGAAATGTCGAACTTTGAAAAAAATATTAACTTTAAGAGCGAAGAGTCGCAAAAGGTTGCCTACGTAACATTCGTCCCTCGTTGGAAACGACTCATAAAACGCTCCACGTCTGCTGCGTTCCAAAAATGAATGGATTTTTTATGGAAAAACCTTTCAGCGATGTTGAAGAACATTACATGCGAAAGAAACACCAAGTTTGATGCGTTGATAAGTGACAAATATCATTTTTAACGATCCAGCTTAACCAGAACAAATAGAAACGAAGCTTAGTGGCGACACGCGAAAGGCAAAATCACATTCAAATTGGATCAAATTGACACGGCGCACATTTTAACACGTTCACTACACATCAGTTGTGCCTGATAATACACACAGTCGCACATTCGTGCGTGCAGAAGTTATAGACATGTTCACGTAGTTCGCGGTTGGTTTTAGAAACCAAATGTTACGTAGGCAACCGTTATTTCTTAACGATCCAAATGCACACTGTAAACATATGTAGAGGAAAACAGCTAAGTGCATATGTAACACTAGCACAAAAGACAACGAAGATGTATATCGGGGGGTTCATGGCCGCATTTTATTGGCAGCCACACGGATACTTAAAAACAAGATGTAAGCAATGTCACACAAAAAACGCCATTTTGACGTCATTTTCTGTGTTTGCTTTCATATAAAACACTAACCAACATAGCGATCTTCTTGATTGGCTCACGTAAGTGTAGCCTATGCGATGATAAACTTTGTCTGTCTGTGCGTGCGTGCGTGCGTGCGTGCGTGTGTGTGTGTGTGTGTGTGTGATAGAAACTTTAACATTTCCGAGTCTATGGATAAAGCTCGCATAAGAAGATTACGTCTCGGTCAAAAGTGTTTGACGTGTGTGATAGAAACTATTTGAAGACGTCACATTATGACGTAAGAGGGTTAGACGTCACGCAAAGGAATTACTGAAAGTCTCGGTCATTGTTATTGTGAGCGGGCCCGCGAGACTAGTTGGCAGATCCAGGGTCTCGCTTTCTTGCACAGTTTCACCTATGCTTACTGTGTGTGTGTGTGCGAGTATGTATGTGTGTGTGTGTGTGTGTGTGTATGTGTGTGTGTGTGTGTGTGTGTGTGTGTGTGTGTGTGTGTGTGTGTGTGCGCGCCTTCGTGAGCGAGGCTGGTACTACATATTGTTCATACGAAATGACAAACACAGGTTACAAGCGATAACGCGCAAAAGTACTGGTTTATTATTTTACATCTGACACTAAGGTATCAGTAATGCATATATAGTTACAGTACTACGTAATGAGATACTACGTATTGCGATACTACGTATTGCGGTAAAAAACTTATGGACAGAAAGAAAAAGAGAAAAGAAAACAAATTATTAGACATGGCAAAAGTATCAAATGCATTAACAAGACACGAGAAGTAAATACAAGAAAAATAAACAATCACAAGACAGGCGAAGACAAACAGACAAGAAAGTTACAAATTACCACACACTCGTTGGTTAGTCCTTCAACAACAATAAAGAGTTACGTTCTGTACGTTCAACAACAATAAAGAATTACGTTCCGTACGTTCAACAATACCATAAGCACTAAGAATACTCAAGAAACTTAGCATACATACGTTTAAAACCAAAATGGCTACTTTCAGAAAAATACAAAACGTTGACTCATCAGGCCAGGAATACAAAGCAAACTGTCATACCAAAAAAGTCTAACGACAACGTTCCTGCGTTAATCAAAGTCACAAACAAGATATTTACTCATCCACTTTCCCTCAATAACGTTACAAGAAATAAGCCCGTTTACAAACGATCACCACAGACCGCAAGCTTCTTTTACCTAAATTCTTTTAACGTAAGGCTGAAAAAGTCGGAGAAAACGTTTCACTTCGAACTTCGTTAACCACAGAAAACACAAGTTATCATTATAAACATTAGCGACTTTCTAGCGTCTACAAAACATTGCTGTACGTTCACAACACTAGAACAGTTGAACACACAATAAAGAAACACTACAACAAGTCAGACTTTCAACTCACGTTATACATAAACAACTCACAAAGTAATTACAAAATGGCGACCAAAACACAACACAAACAAGTAACAACAAAATTACCTTATGCGCTGTGTGGGTTGACCAGCAGTACCAAAAACGTGTTGCCTCACAAACGAAGGGCACAAAACGATTCACACTTGAGAAACAACTGTCTCCAAGAACATTACGTTGACGTTAAAACATAAGAAACACTCCGTTGGTTCACTTGATAACCTTCATACGTTTACATCAAAACCAAACGCTTCCTAAAACCCTCAGATCGACTGACGAGACAGGAGTCAAGCAGTGGTATTTATGGAAACAAAAACCTAACATGGAATAGTTATTCAAAAGTCAAAGGTCACCGGATTGACCAACCAACAACATTCCTAAGACAGAATCGGGTGAAACTACTATTTTACAACCAATCAGTAACCGATCACGCACTCCGTGCATGCCCAAAACTTAAAACGGTATATTTAACAGAAAGAACATCAAGGAACTAGCTGACATCACAAAGCTAAAAACACGTGAGTCGCACGTATTCTAAAACTTGCAACGCAGATTCGCAGGGCTCACCTCAAAATCAAAACACGGAAAAGAGCACGTGAATCTCACGGTGTTCTAGAACTAAACGACGCAGTTTGTGACGCTCCGACCAAAACCAGGTCACAACAACTGAACAAGGAGCACGTGAATCTCACGTAAAAATATTAACGCTCCACAAAACGGGTCACAACAAGGTGCCACAATAAAAACACGGTTTACTTCTTTTTACATCGTGCAATGGCTTGAGCAAACGTAATTACAACAAAAGTAGGTGACTGCATGCCACATCGGCATGCACACTCCCACCGGAAATTATATTAATATAATTTACTTCAAAAAACCTTTGTACAAACACATTCCTTATATCAAAAGAAGAATAACGCAGATTTAGACATTTCAAATTTACAACTCAAAACCATTGTGTTGCAAAACATTTACACAGCAATATTACGGTTCAATCATTTTCAGTGTTTCAACACATCTCGTTTCAACTAAATGCCGTTAGTCATTACTCGACGGCATAAAAAAAACGCACCACTTAAAACATAAATGTTCGTTACATCATCTGGTATAAAAACAAACCGCAACAATCTACAACTGTCAAATTGGAAAAACACTCCAAAGTTCAATGTTCTTTCAGTTCGCTTACACAGCTTTGTCTTTGTGATTTTCACGATCTACTAACACAGTCATTTTGTGAATAGGTCGCTCTAATATGCGACTATCACCAGTGGGACGGCCGTGATTGTCTAGAGCCTTTGTTCCAACATGCACTTTCACTCGTCTGACCAGTCCATCAGATCCAGGCATCACCTCGATTACACGAGCCATGCACCACTCTGATCTGCACCAGTTCTGGTCATGCAAGACAACAATGCGTAGGGCGTTGATGAAGGAATCACTTGACATGTCATCCAGGGTTTCAATGTGGATTGCCCTAGAGGCAAAACACATCACGATCAGCCCGTACAAGATTAATGTCATGACCTTGACGCAGTCATCACGGTACCCTCGTTTTTTCTGGCGTTTCAGGCCCTTCAGATGCTTGACTGCGGCACTTCTGTTGTCGGGGAGGGACGGTTTCTCTGGTCGAAATGGTAAGAGCATCTCGTAGTGACCAGCTTCGTTGACCTTCACGATCTTCTTGAACTTTACATCGTCCTGGGACATGGATCCTGAGTCACTTGCAAAGTCTCTTTCCATAACATGTAATGGGTCAGTACACGAGACTCCGTCCACCTGTATCTTGTAGACGTGAGCTACACGTTCTTCTTCCCTCGATCCTGGCTTGACGATGACGCGCATGGACGAGGCTATGCCATCAAAAGCGACGGAATGCGGTGCCTTGCCGACGATGCTCCAACCTAACTTAGTCTCTACTGCAAATGGCAGTCCTTGGACAACGTTTAGGGGCATGAGGGCCTCAGCGCAGTCGTAGCCAATGAGGAGGCCTGCTTCGCAGTCAGGGTACAAGGGGGGCAGTTTAGGAGACAGGTGTTGGAGATGTGGGCAAGCTTTGACAGTCTCTGAGGTGGGGATATGAGTGGGGTCAACGGACAGGTAAGGTCGTGAGATGGCAGAAGGGAGCCTGACAAACTCACTGGAGGTAGGAGAGCGGACACGCAATCCAGAGTACTTCCTGCCGGAGACCACAGCATTGTCCTCAGTCAGTGTGGAGACCCTGAGTGTAGTCGGCTGCGATTTGGCTTTAACTTCTTCAGCCACTGACTGCACTACAAAAGTGGCGTTGGACATAGTGTCCAGTAGTGCGTACGTCAGCACTTCTACGTTGGGGTTAGAGTCACTGGAAACGAGAACGGGAACGATCATAGACGTGAAACCGATGCTGTTTTCCTCGCTGGCCTTAAGAGCAGACACCGTAGGGGTCGACGATGACAGTGGCTCTTGAACGTCAGCAGCAGAGGTACGGTAATTGTTCTTGTGTTCACTCGCCCCTTTGTTTTCACTCATACTGTTCTGATACTTGAAATTGTCATCATGAAGACAAGTGGGATGAGCCTTCTTGCACTTCTTGCACGTCTGTTTCTGCATACATTGACGGCTCTGGTGATCCTTACTTCTGAGACATCCGTAGCAGATACGGTTCTTGAACAGAAAATCTCGTATCTCTTCCAGAGGCTTCTCTATGAGTTCCTTACATGTCCCAGCGTCATGGTCCGGAAGTTGACAGTGCAGACATGCGGTGACATCCTCTGTCAGGGTTGACAGGTTCGTTGTGAACTTTCTTGGTGTCCCCGATGCACTTGTCAAGCCGAAAACAGGGTCGTTAGAAATGTCTGCTTCGAGGGTAATGAACGACACGAGTTCATTGAACAGAGGATACCTCTTCTTTTCAACCTTGGTTCGAGCAACTGTTCTAGACCATCTGTGACTCATCCAGTCTGGGAGCTTTCCGACGATCTTCCGTAGGTATTGGGCATCATCCAGGATGCTCAGTCCACCAACTTCCTGGGCAGCAACGGAACATTGCTGCAAGAAATCGGCCAGACTTCTGAGTCCCTTGGGATCCTTGCTTTTGACTGGGGTCCATTCGTCCAGCTTGGTCCGGAAAGCTTGCGAAACGACGTATGAGTTGCCGAACCGATTTTCCAGCACTTCCATGGCTCTCTCGTAGGCATCACCTTCTCTCAGCAGAAAGAAGCCGGTCACGGCCTCCCTTGCTTGACCTCCGATGTACCGTTGCAGATACAATAACTTCTCACTGCTGGTTATGTTCTGTCTCTCGATGAGAAACGCAAACGACGATCTCCAAATTGGATATTGGAGAGGGTCACCAACAAAAATGCACGGCTCCTGCATCGGCAAGCGGTTGATCATCAGAGCGTCTGATAGGGTTTTGGCGAGAGAGTCCATAGGAGTGTCCTGCTTTGCAGGAGTAGCAAGTGGACGTTGGTAGTACGCAGACGGGGGGTAAGAGGCAAATGGACGATCTGCATGACATTCCTTGTCAAAGTTCATGTACGCAGGGGGCCTTGCATTTTCGTTTCCCCAAATAACTTTGGGGGTGGTCTGATGTGGGTCCAGGAATGTGGGCACGAAAGGCTCTGGTTTGGGATGTAGGTGGGTATCATAGGGGAAACAGGGTGGGGTAACTTGAAAACGTCTGTGGTCCATGCGTTGGTGACGTTCTTCTGGGAAGTAGGTGTGTCGTTCTTGCGTCTCATCACCTTCCCTTGTCTCTGGTAGGTGATAGGACCAACCTGTGTGGTCGAGATCAGGCGGGCGAGAGCCTGTGACGCTTGTCGTTGAGTGTCCAACGTTGTGCAGAGGCGGCTGACCAGTGTATGCACCGAGAGGGTGCTGCAGTGTGGTCAGCAGCGCTGTAGGCCGCATGGAGGATGTAGTTGCAGCCGTCGTGTAGTTGGGTGTGAATGGCTCCTGACGGACGAAAGGAGCGCTCGTTCCGGCGTGATGGGGGGCGTTGACATCCTCTCTACGTTGAGGTCCGTACGCCTCATAGGTGGCGTTGTTGGTACTAGCGGCACGTGTAGAGGCGTTGACTCCAACGACGAGGTCCACGACAGGTAACGCGTGCTGTCGTGGCTCAGTCGTTGTGGTTCCTGCGACGAAGTTGGTGACAGCAGCGTTGACAGTAGAGATGTCACGGGTGCTGGCGGCTTGGCAGACAGGAACAGACGTGAAGTCCATGGCTGGCTGGTGTGTCCTTTGATCAGCAATGACGGCAGCTTGGCAGACAGGAACAGACGTGGCGTCCAAGGATGTCTGGTGTGTCCCTTGGTCAGCAATGACGGCAGCACCTGTCCCTATTCCTATCGCTGTTTGTTCATTGTTTAGAGGAGGGGCTACAAGACTGTACAAGGGAACGAAAGGACGAGGGTGGAACCTAGTGTTCAACAAATCAACTGACGGTAGATCAGGGAGATCCTGCTGAACGGATTCACCTTGTTCCAATACTTGTAACATAGCTTGTTGTTCTCTTAAGCTAGTTTTTAATTCGGTGGACTGAATTTGTCTCAAAGCCTTTTTCTGTTTAATATCTTCAAGAGCTGCTTCAGCTGCGTCTTCGGCCTGTCTAGCTGCTATTCTCTCAGCTTCCTTAGCCTGCCTAGCTGTGTCTTCGGCCTGCCTAGCTGCTGTTCTTTCAGCTTCCTTAGCCTGCCTAGCTGCTTCTTCGGCCTGCCTAGCTGCTGTTCTCTTAGCTTCCTTAGCCTGCCTAGCTGCTTCTTTTTCAGCTTCCTTAGCCTGCCTAGCAGTTTCTTCGATCAGCCTAGCTGCATTTCTCTCAGCTTCCTCAGTCTGCCTAGCTGCTGTTCTCTCAGCTTCCTCAGTCTGCCTAGCTGCAGTTCTCTCAGCTTCCTCAGTCTGCCTAGCTGCAGTTCTCTCAGCTTCCTCAGTCTGCCTAGCTGCTGTTCTCTCAGCATATTGTTGTTGTAAGAGATCCAGTTCACTAAACTGAGCTTCCTTTATTGCGTCACCTTCCACTTTTATGGCCAGGGAAGCAGCCTCTAGTTTAAGAGCCAATTTAGTGTCTTCAGAGCTAACACTTTTAGAGCGGAGAGACTCGGCGCGAGAAGCTACTTGGCTACCTGATCTCCTGATACCTGACTTGTGGCTAGCTGACTTGTGGATGGCTGAAGTAATGCTAGCTACTTTATGAATGGCAGACTTAACACTGGCTGACTTGTGGGTGGATGACCCAACGCTAGGTGTAACACTGCTATGCCTGGAAGTAGGCTCCTTAGCCACCTGCACACTAGTCGTTTGTCTGTCAAGAGCTCGATCAATGTCAAACATAATGTTCTGAACTGTTCTCTGAACATCATCCCAACTTTCCTGAATGGTTTCACCGCTACCAATACTACGAAGACCTTTCTCTATGTCACCAAGATCCTTGTACATGCTCAAAATAACCCTTTTTTGACTGGTTACTGACTCTTTATTAGGAGTTTCTTGTTTAAGCTCTGTTACTATCTCATCGATTGCTCGTTCCAAGAATGTTCGTTGTCTTGCAAAGTTTCTAGTTTTGATCTCAATCTGGTACTCTCTACCTTTTTCAGTAGGCTTAATGTCACGCCTAGGCCTTTGAGAATGTTCATCTTCATCGCCGTTAATGTCATAACCTGAAGCTTCCAATGGTTTATCTGCTGGAATCTCCTCCATTACAATGTTCGCTTATTCAAAAGCACTAAAAACCTACATAAGGTTTATCTGTTTATAAAGTAAAATGAATCGATCTGAGGGTCGTTTGGGATAATACACAAAAGTCACAAAAAATGCGCCGGATACGGAGTAGGAAGATCTCTAACCGACAAGTTGATCTATGTCAAACTATGGTTCACTAACACAGTGACAGGTAACAATAAAGTCTTTTGCTGGTTATCAACAGCTACGTTTACGTTCATTGAGCGTCAATAACAAAAGTTCTTTACTGGGCGTCAGCAGCTAAGTTTTTTACTACGACAGCAACTAAAGTTTTTTACTGGACGACAGCAACTAAAGTTTTTTACTGTGCGCGCCTTCGTGAGCGAGGCTGGTACTACATATTGTTCATACGAAATGACAAACACAGGTTACAAGCGATAACGCGCAAAAGTACTGGTTTATTATTTTACATCTGACACTAAGGTATCAGTAATGCATATATAGTTACAGTACTACGTAATGAGATACTACGTATTGCGATACTACGTATTGCGGTAAAAAACTTATGGACAGAAAGAAAAAGAGAAAAGAAAACAAATTATTAGACATGGCAAAAGTATCAAATGCATTAACAAGACACGAGAAGTAAATACAAGAAAAATAAACAATCACAAGACAGGCGAAGACAAACAGACAAGAAAGTTACAAATTACCACACACTCGTTGGTTAGTCCTTCAACAACAATAAAGAGTTACGTTCTGTACGTTCAACAACAATAAAGAATTACGTTCCGTACGTTCAACAATACCATAAGCACTAAGAATACTCAAGAAACTTAGCATACATACGTTTAAAACCAAAATGGCTACTTTCAGAAAAATACAAAACGTTGACTCATCAGGCCAGGAATACAAAGCAAACTGTCATACCAAAAAAGTCTAACGACAACGTTCCTGCGTTAATCAAAGTCACAAACAAGATATTTACTCATCCACTTTCCCTCAATAACGTTACAAGAAATAAGCCCGTTTACAAACGATCACCACAGACCGCAAGCTTCTTTTACCTAAATTCTTTTAACGTAAGGCTGAAAAAGTCGGAGAAAACGTTTCACTTCGAACTTCGTTAACCACAGAAAACACAAGTTATCATTATAAACATTAGCGACTTTCTAGCGTCTACAAAACATTGCTGTACGTTCACAACACTAGAACAGTTGAACACACAATAAAGAAACACTACAACAAGTCAGACTTTCAACTCACGTTATACATAAACAACTCACAAAGTAATTACAAAATGGCGACCAAAACACAACACAAACAAGTAACAACAAAATTACCTTATGCGCTGTGTGGGTTGACCAGCAGTACCAAAAACGTGTTGCCTCACAAACGAAGGGCACAAAACGATTCACACTTGAGAAACAACTGTCTCCAAGAACATTACGTTGACGTTAAAACATAAGAAACACTCCGTTGGTTCACTTGATAACCTTCATACGTTTACATCAAAACCAAACGCTTCCTAAAACCCTCAGATCGACTGACGAGACAGGAGTCAAGCAGTGGTATTTATGGAAACAAAAACCTAACATGGAATAGTTATTCAAAAGTCAAAGGTCACCGGATTGACCAACCAACAACATTCCTAAGACAGAATCGGGTGAAACTACTATTTTACAACCAATCAGTAACCGATCACGCACTCCGTGCATGCCCAAAACTTAAAACGGTATATTTAACAGAAAGAACATCAAGGAACTAGCTGACATCACAAAGCTAAAAACACGTGAGTCGCACGTATTCTAAAACTTGCAACGCAGATTCGCAGGGCTCACCTCAAAATCAAAACACGAAAAAAAGCACGTGAATCTCACGGTGTTCTAGAACTAAACGACGCAGTTTGTGACGCTCCGACCAAAACCAGGTCACAACAACTGAACAAGGAGCACGTGAATCTCACGTAAAAATATTAACGCTCCACAAAACGGGTCACAACAAGGTGCCACAATAAAAACACGGTTTACTTCTTTTTACATCGTGCAATGGCTTGAGCAAACGTAATTACAACAAAAGTAGGTGACTGCATGCCACATCGGCATGCACAGTGTGTGTGTGTGTGTGACGGAGTGATTGAGTTTGTGTTACTGTTTGTCGATTTCTTACGTTTTCGCCTTACGAACTTACGCCTAACGTCTTACGTTTTCTTACGCTTCGCCTCTTGTTTTATTATCGTTATCTCTTTGGTCAATTTGCAGTCTGTTGATATCTTTATATCATTCGAGAAGCAAGAAAAACATTCCGAAATCTTACTATAAAGTCATAACCCTCTTGTGGTACACAGCTTTGTGGAAGGACCCATATACACACACACACACACACACACACACACACACACACACACACACACACACACACACACACACACGCGAGTTCCTGACTTCCTCAGGCTTTAAACACGTGTGGCAAAACCAAAGCACAATAAACGCGGCAAGACTGAAACACGCGCTAACAAAACATGTAGAAACTCAATTTGTCAGGCTCTGGAGGACAAAAAAAGAAGGAAACTCCTCCAAACTACAGTTTTACAAGGGAGTGTCACACGACTACTCTCTACAACCCTATCTTTTGCTAACACAAGAACACAGACAGGCTATGAGCAAACTACGTATAAGTGCCCATGACTTAGAAATCGAAAAGGGCAGATACACGGGAACACCAAGGGAGGAAAGACTATGCAGAAACTGTGGAGTGGTGGAGGATGAACTTCACTTCCTTGATTCGTGTACAATGTATGCTCATCTCAGGCAACAGTTATTACCGAATACTTCCACCGGCAGTGATGAAATAAGAGTCAGTTCTTTGTTTACTGACAGCGACATCCAAAGGCAATTGGCAAAATATGTGTACGATTGTTTTCAACTACGCAGATGCAATGCGTCTTCCGACTGTCCTCAATAACTTATGCTCATCTTCAGGTCCTCTTTGTTCACCCTGTTCCACATGTATGTTATGTTATATTGCTGTTTTTCCTGTACTTATGTATCTTGTATGTGTCAATAGGCTCTGTGCTTTAATGACAATAAATTCTGATTCTGATTCTGATTCTGATTCACACAACACACACACATACACACACACACACACACACACATACACACACAAACACACACACACACATACACACACACACACACAACCACATGCACACATTCACGCGCGCTCCTTGACCTTATTTTCTAAAGCTTGGCATCGTTTCTCCACACAGTCCTGTTCGTTAGTGAGCCGTTCCACCACCTCCCTCAGCTCAGCCACCTCTCTGTCACGGTGCTGTTTGTTGGCAGCTTTCTGACCAGCTCAGCCACATCTCTGTCACGGTGCTGTTTGTTGGCAGCTTTCTGACCAGCTCAGCCACCTCTCTGTCACGGTGCTGTTTGTTGGCAGCTTTCTGACCAGCTCAGCCACCTCTCTGTCACGGTGCTGTTTGTTGGCAGCTTTCTGACCAGCTCAACTTTCATGTCTCTCATTTCCGACATACAAGTTGTAAGTTTGACCACTAGGTCACTGTCACCACAACTACTACTGTCAGCCATGTCGACACTGTCTGAACCATCAGATGTACAGTTGTTACCCTTGGCACACGCTCTCTCGCTATTTCTCAGGTTTAGATCAGTGGCCCGTGGGGAATACATCTCTCTTTCTCTCTCACTCTCTTCCTCTTGCTCTCTGTCTCTCTCTGTCTCTGTCTCTCTCTGTCTGTCTCTGTCTGTCTTTCTCTTTCTGTCTCTCTGTGCCTGTCTCTGTCTCTGTCTCTGTCTCTCTCTCTGTCTCTCTCTCTCCCTCACACACACACACACCAACACACACACACACACACACTCCCACACACACTCTCTCTCTCTCTCTCTCTCTTTCTCTCTCTCTCTCTTCCCCCTCTCCCTTCGTCTTTCTGTCTCTCTCTGTCTGTCTGTCTGTCTGTCTCTCTCTCTGTGTGTCTCTCTCTCTCTCTTTCTCTCTCTCTCTCTCTCTTACCTTTTTCTTAGAAACCTTTTTCCGTACGACCGCGTACAGGGGTAAAAGGGAGGGGGGGGGGGTACGTTATTAACATAGGGCCTAGTTTTAATTACCACAAACCAGTTTTTGAATTCTTCTTCATGGTGAACAGGGGTGTCCCGATCCGGTTTGAGGTCAGCACTTAATTGTCTTCCGTGTTTTTTTCAGACTGGCGAGTGTAAAGAGTGCTGTCAGTGCAACGAGGAGTCACAGTGTGACAGTGAGAACTGTGCGTGTCGCTCTAAAGGAAGCCGCTGCTCCCTTCGCTGCTTTGCCACGGGATGTGGGAACCACAAGACTGTCATGGTGAGTGGTGGTCGGAGTAATAAATTACCTTTAATATGCACTAGCACTATCTCTCTCTCTCTCTCTCTCTCTCTCTCTCTCTCTCTCTCTCTCTCTCTCTCTCTTTCTCTCTCTCTCTTTCTCTCTCGTTCTTCCTCTCTCTCCCTATCTCTCTCTCTCTCTCTCTTTCTCTCTCTCCCTCTTTCTCTCTCTTTCTTCCTCTCTCTCTGTCTCTCTTTCTTCCTCTCTCTCTGTCACTCTTTCTCTCTCTCTCTCTCTCTCTTACCTCCTTTTGTTCTTAACTTTAAATTTTTTAAATGTTATCAATGTGTGTATGTGCGTCCCAAGAACAGATTGTAAGAAAAGGCGTAACCTTAAATCGTAATCCTTGAAAAAAAAAGTTCAATTCAATTCAATTCAATTCAATTTGTCCCTCTCTCTCTCTGTCTCTCTCTCTCTCTCTCTCTCTCTCTCTCTCTCTCTCTCTCTCTCTCTTTACCTCTTTTTCTTTGTCTCTGTCTCCCTCTCTCTCTCTGTTGTTGTTGTTTTTCTCTACCTTTTTCTACATGAATGTCCGAGTAAATTATGTGCTGGTAGAAAACAAGCTCGTTCTATTGCTCATGCCACACCGCTTGAAAAATCAAATTTGATTTGATTTGATTTGAATTGATTTGATCTCTTTCTCTCTCTCTCTCTCTCTCTCTCTCTCTCTCTCTCTCTTGATCATCATCATCATCATCATTATCATGATCATGATCATCATCATGATCATCATCATCATCGTCATCTTTATCATCACGACTTTAGGTTTTACGACCTCCTTTTGTTGTTAACTTTTTCTTTTTTTTATCATTATGTATCTATGTGTCACAAGAACAGATTGTAATAAAGGCTTTAGTCACCTGGCTGGCTATAGTGGAAAGGTTACTTTTGGTGGTCACATTAGATATTATGTTTTTTGGAAAGTTCGTTTTATTTGCAGCCACAGTTCGGTAAACGACAAATGGCTAAACCCAACCACCTAAGAATGAGAAGCGTTTTTGTAACATGACCCATATTCTGCAAAAATGCAGCCATGACGCAGGGGGTAGGTTACAAAAAACCGTCATGTACCGCTTGACTGCATACGGATATAAGCAAATTATACCTTAAACGAAAGCTAAAGATTTTTGCCATCAGACAGCAAGTAAAATGCCTAATTCGTATACACAGTTTTATTTTTAACAACATCTGTATAACATGTGGACGACAAAACAGGAAATGCCATTTTCTCAATCGATATGTATAGCTAACTGAACGCCTGGTTGAAACCGCAATCAAAAACATCTTGAAAATTGTTTATTCTCACAGCTAGAATTATTTTACATCAACAATTGTTAATTTACCGAGGAAAACAACAGTCACATAAGATACATAATGGATGATTTTGAATCAACTCCGAAAACCGAACCGGGTCGAAGCAAAAAAGAGTTTACACATACACAGGCTTGAAAAAGGATAATTTGGTTCAATCTGTTAGATTTTTACCCATAACGTTAAAGATCAGCTTAATATAAAAGGAAAGTGATCATTGTAAAAGGATTTTGCTATCGCAAAATAATTCAACTTCCGGTTTTACCACATGGCGTCCATAATATTATCAATTTATTGCATAGCGTGCATTTGTCAGAAATTATACTAAATGTTAGAAGCGATCTCAAAGTGAAAGTAACGTTTAATAAAAGTATGCGCATTTATTTATTGATTGATATATGACTAAAATAATGGACATGTAATTTAAACGTACAAAACGACATTTTGTACACTACCTCTCTAAAAAAAATGCGACTATGACCGACCGATATGTATGTGTAAATTAGGTCATTGTTAGTGATGAAAACGGATTTTCTTTAAAAGATAACACGCAAACTGTGAAGTTCAAGCCCATAAATGATTTTAGTACGACTTCTTCAAAACAGGTCTGTTTTTCACTCCACCAGTTTCAGTTTTAATAAAATATATGTATAGCTCTCATTTAAAAAAAAAACTTATCTGCAATTCACTTAACCAAATACACAATGAACCCAGAAGGTATTAGAGTGAGACACTTTACAGTGAAATATGTTATGATTCCCCTTATTTCAAAATATATGCATTTTAATTGGCAGACACGATTCACGTCGTTGGTACGTGTCCTCTGGTGAGGCAACCGTCAGCATTTTTTGTCATAAAAATTGACATTTTTAAACATAAATCATGGACAAAAAACTAATTCTACAAAAAGTGCAGGTTTTCTTGGTATAGTCAGTTAAAGCATCTTAAAATTCAAGAAATTGTGCAATTACGTGTATGTATTTGAAATGGCAGAAAATATTGAATGAAAGTGATTTTTGACTGATTGAAACCCTACCCCCACTAACAAAATGTGCCCTGAGATTTGGGGTGTTACTTGAAGATGAATAAATAATGGCTACGGTTTTCCCCTAAAGCATTCAAAACCTAAACATATACATAGGCAAGATGTTCTACATTAACACAATTAACTTTTTAAACATATACATATGCTTAGTACACGATACTTCCGGTTTTTCTACCGGATGACTTATACATTTAGGGGGTAAACACCTTATCGTAGAAAAAGCTTTATTCTCAAAAAGTGCAAGTAATTATTAAAAATCATACATAATATTTATATATTGGAGTTAATTTTCCTTCGAAAGTCATTTGTTTCAAGTGGCAGACAATGTCAGTTGGAGAGTTACATGTACGTAAAGTGTATAACTGTTGTCTGTGATTAGTGCATTGTGTACACATTGGCACCATTTGATCCTAAATGCTAAACGATGTCGTGATCATACCACAGTTTTAGGATAATTTACATCGCATCGATTACTAAATTGATGGTAGAATTTCACTGATAAATTCTATTTCCGGTAGCGTCAGTGCCGTTATCTGAGATAGTAACGTTTTACATGGTTTCACGTTCAGTGGTGAACGTAACGTGTGGTTTAACAAAATTACTTACACATACAATAGTGAAATCTGTCTGTGTGTCTATGTCTGTCTGTGTGTTCGTCTGTTTGTCTCTCCCTCTGTCTGTCTATCTCTTTCTCTCTGTGTCTTTGTCTGTCTGTCTGTGTCTCTCTCTCTCTCTCTCTCTCTCTCTCTCTCTCTCTCTCTCTCTCTCTCTCTCTCTCTCTCTCTCTCTCTCTCTCTCTCTCTCTCTCTCTCTCTCTCTCTCTCTCTCTCTGCGAGGTAGGTGCACTTAAAGAGAAAGCAATACAGAAAGAAATGCATTTCTCTACCAAGAATGAAGTTTGTCTGTCTGTGTGTTTGTGTGCGTGTTTTTATATTTAGTCAAGTTTTGACTAAATATTTTAACATCGAGGGGGAATCGAAACGAGGGTCGTGGTGTATGTGCGTGTGTGTGTGTGTGTGTCTGTGTGTGTGTCTGTGTGTGTGTGTAGAGCGATTCAGACTAAACTACTGGGCCGATCTTTATGAAATTTTACATGAAAGTTCCTGGGATTGATATCCCCGAACGTTTTTCTCCTTTTTTCGATAAATGTCTTTGATGACGTCATATCCGGCTTTTCGTGAAAGTTGAGGCGGCACTGTCACGCTCTCATTTTTCAACCAAATTGGTTGAAATTTTGGTCAAGTAGTCTTCGACGAAGCCCGGACTTCGGTATTGCATTTCAGCGTGATGGCTTAAAAATTAATTAATGACTTTGGTCATTAAAAATCTGAAAATTGTAAAAAAAAATAACAAAAATTATAAAACGATCCAAATTTACGTTTATCTTATTCTCCATTATTTTCTGATTCCAAAAACATATAAATATGTTATATTTGAATTAAAAACAAGCTCTGAAAATTAAAAATATAAAAATTATTATCAAAATTAAATTGTCCAAATCAATTTAAAAACACTTTCATCTTATTCCTTGTCGGTTCCTGATTCCAAAAACATATAGATATGATATGTTTGGATTAAAAACACGCTCAGAAAGTTAAAACGAAGAGAGGTATAGAAAAGCGTGCTATCCTTCTCAGCGCAACTACTAAACCGCTCTTCTTGTCAATTTCACTGCCTGAACGGTGGACTGACGATGCTATGAGTATACGGTCTTGCTGAAAAATTGCATTGCGTTCAGTTTCATTCTGTGACTAGTTCGACAGCTACTTGACTAAATATTGTATTTTCGCCTTACGCGACTTGTTTTGGTTGCGTAAGTGTTTCTCTATAAGCATCTCTACGTCTTTGTTTGCGTACATAAGTGCGTGCGTGCATGTGTGGGGGTTTCTGTGTCGGTTTGTCTCACTGTGTGTATGTCTGTCATTTTGTCGGTATGTTTGTGTATGTCTTTGTGTGTGTGTGTGTGTGTGAGTGTGTGTGTGTGTGTGTATATGCGAGCGTGCGTGCGTGCGCGCGCGCGCGCGTGTTTGTGTGTGTATGAGTGCGTGCGTGTGTGTGTGCGTGTGTGTGTGTGTGTGAGAGTGTGTGTGATTGCAATTAT
Organism: Littorina saxatilis; assembly: GCF_037325665.1. Taxonomy (NCBI): domain Eukaryota; kingdom Metazoa; phylum Mollusca; class Gastropoda; order Littorinimorpha; family Littorinidae; genus Littorina; species Littorina saxatilis. The sequence continues at coordinate 40,917,986 of NC_090260.1, read as the reverse complement.
TCCTCCTTTTTACATTTAGTCAAGTTTTGACTAAATGTTTTAACATAGAGGGGGGAATCGAGACGAGGGTCGTGGTGTATGTGTGTGTGTGTGTGTGTGTGTGTGTGTGTGTGTGTGTGTGTGTGTGTGTGTGTGTCTGTCTGTGTGTGTGTGTGTGTAGAGCGATTCAGACTAAACTACTGGGCCGATCTTTATGAAATTTGACATGAGAGTTCCTGGGTATGATATCCCCGGACGTTTTTTTTCATTTTTTCGATAAATACCTTTGATGACGTCATATCCGGCTTTTTGTAAAAGTTGAGGCGGCACTGTCACACCCTCATTTTTCAATTAAATTGATTGAAATTTTGGCAAAGCAATTTTCGACAAAGGCCGGGGTTTGGTATTGCATTTCAGCTTGGTGGCTTAAAAACTAATGAGTGAGTTTGGTCATTAAAAATCGGAAACTTGTAATTAAAATTATTTTTTTTATTAAACGATCCAAAAATAATTTCATCTTATTCTTCGTCATTTTCTGATTCCAAAAACATATACATATGTTATATTTGGATTAAAAACAATCTCTGAAAATTAAAAATATAAAAATTATGATCAAAATTAAATTTCCGAAATCGATTTAAAAACTATTTCATCTTATTCCTTGTCGGTTCCTGATTCCAAAAACATATAGATATGATATGTTTGGATTAAAAACACGCTCAGAAAGTTAAAACGAAGAGAGGTACAGTAAAGCGTGCTATGAAGCACAGCGCAACCACTGCCGCGCCAAACAGGCTCGTCACTTTCACTGCCTTTTGCACTAGCGGCGGACTACGTTCAGTTTCATTCTGTGAGTTCCACAGCTTGACTAAATGTAGTAATTTCGCCTTACGCGACTTGTTACATTTAGTCAAGTTTTGACTAAATGTTTTAACGTAGAGCGGGGAATCGAGACGAGGGTCGTGGTGTATGTGCGTGTGTGTGTCTGTGTGTGTGTGTGTAGAGCGATTTAGACTAAACTACTGGACCGATCTTTATGAAATTTGACATGAGAGTTCCTGGGTATGATATCCCCAGACATATTTTTCAGTTTTTTTATAAATGTATTTGATGACGTCATATCCGGCTTTTCGTGAAAGTTGAGGCGGCACTGTCACGCTCTCATTTTTCAACCAAATTGGTTGAAATTTTGGTCAAGTAATTTTCGACAAAGCCCAGACTTCGGTATTGCATTTCAGTTTGGTGGCTTAAAAATTAATTGATGACTTTGGTCATTAAAAATCTGAAAATTGTAAAAAAATTTTTATAAAACGATCCAAATTTACGTTCATCGTATTGTCCATCATTTTCTGATTCCAAAAACATATAAATATGTTATATTTGGATTAAAAACAAGCTCTAAAAATTAAACATTTAAAAATTATTATCAAAATTAAATTTTCGAAATCAATTTAAAAACACTTTCATCTTATTCCTTGTCGGTTCCTGATTCCAAAAACATATAGATATGATATGTTTGGATTAAAAACACGCTCAGAAAGTTAAAACGAAGAGAGGTACAGAAAAGCGTGCTATCCTTCTCAGCGCAACTACTACCCCGCTCTTCTTGTCAATTTCACAAAAACAAACAGATAATGACGTCATTTTAAGTGGCACAAACGTGTACATGAATGCCTTCCCTTTCGAATGATTTACAGTTATATAATTTCTGTCAAGCGGTTTAAGTTTTATGTCCGTTTTATGAACCCAACCCTCAAAACAAGAATAGTAACGCCAAAGAAGGAAAACATACACACAAACCAACGTTTTTCTCACCGGTGGTTTGGAATATTGCCCCAAAACTTTCGATTTAGTGTTGTGGTGTTAAAATCTATCAGAAAAAAGTGTTTGCTAACGTGACGCCAAAAAGTAACCAAAACGGTCCTTAGCCGACTGACTACTTAGCCTTAACTCTTAATCCTTGTTAAATAAAGTTCAATTCAATTCAATTCAATTCAATTCTCTCTGTACATTCACAATTTTGATAATTACGCAAGAATTCAAGTAAAGCTTTTAACGTGTATATAGTCTTGTGAATAGTGTTTCTGCCTTTTACTGTAATGTTTAACTTTTGTAAATGTTTAACGTGTGTATATATATATGTATATAATATTAGAGTAGTCCCTCTCTGAAAAGAAGATAGTTTGTATTGCTTTTGCCACAACCCTCGTAAAATAAAATTTGATTTGATTTGATTTGATCTCCCTCTCTCTCTCTGGTGATATGCAAGAAAAACATCTCAACTTTCACAGTATCATATTTGCATCAAGTGCGTGGTCAAAAGAATCAAAACTTACCCTATTTTTACGAGATTGATACTAAAGTGCTTTCAAGTCAGAGTCGAATGTGTTCGCTATACGTAATGATGTACGGAATGATCACGTCACCCCAAACGTTTTTGCTCTGAATAATTGCAACGTGTAAACAACACATCCCGCCGCGTAACTGGTGTCAGGCATAATAGTCTCTCCGCAGACAATAACAAGTCGCGTAAGGCGAAAATACAACATTTAGTCAAGTAGCTGTCGAACTCACAGAATGAAACTGAACGCAACGCAACGCAGCAAGACCGTATACTCGTAGCATCGTCACTCCACCGCCCGTGGCAAAGGCAGTGCCAGTGAAATTGACAAGAAGAGCGGGGTATTCGTTGCGCTGAGAAGGATAGCACGCTTTTCTGTACCTCTCTTCGTTTTAACTTTCTGAGCGTGTTTTTAATCCAAACATATCATATCTATATGTTTTTGGAATCAGGAACCGACAAGGAATAAGATGAAAGTGTTTTTAAATTGATTTCGAAAAAAAAATTTGATAATAATTTTTATATATTTAATTTTCAGAGCTTGTTGTTAATCCAAATATAACATATTTATATGTTTTTGGAATCAGAACATGATGGAGAATAAGATGAACGTAAATTTGAATCGTTTTATAAAAAAAATTATTTTTTTACAATTTTCAGATTTTTAATGACCAAAGTCATTAATTAATTTTTAAGCCACCACGCTGAAATGCAATACCGAAGTCCGGGCTTCGTCGAAGATTACTTGACCAAAATTTCAACCAATTTGGTTGAAAAATGAGGGCGTGACAGTGCCGCCTCAACTTTCACGAAAAGCCGGATATGACGTCATCAAAGACATTTATCAAAAAAATGAAAAAAACGTGTGAGGATATCATACCCAGGAACTCTCATGTCAAATTTCATAAAGATCGGTCCAGTAGTTTAGTCTGAACCGCTCTACACACACACACACACACAGACACACACACACACATACACCATGACCCTCGTCTCGATTCCCCCCTCTACGTTAAAACATTTAGTCAAAACTTGACTAAATATAAAAAGACATGTCAACAATATGTCATGACATGTAACTGGTTAGGTTCTTGTGTCACTCTGCAGGGACAGAAAGTAGAGTCGTACCTTTCAAAGGAACAAGTTCAAGTACTTGTTAAAAGCCAAGCCACGTCTGACGCCGAGAGAAAAACAACACGCCCCATCACGCTAGACACAACACAGACCAGCAGCATACCAGCGATCCGTCAGGGATCAGCGCCCGACAACGAGGTAAATTCATATAACTTATTTGTCTTATATTTCATCATGGTCAGAGGAATAAGAAAACAAGAACGCTGAAGTCTGATTAACCTTTCAGTCAATCGCACAAACCTGACACACCTACAGCGAAGTGATGCCACTGAAAAAGTCCATGTCGCTCTCACTTTCCCATTACAAACACACACACACGCAAGCACACACGCACGCGCGCCTGTACACACACTCCCACACACGCACACACAGACACACACAGACACACACACACACACAGACACACTTGAAACTCACTAATGCCGCTTTCGCAACATGGGCAACTTGCCCAACTTGCCTATTACGCGTAATCGATTGCCGTTTCCGCGTATTCGGCTGCCGATTTCGCATAAATTAGCAGGTTTAAGAGGCATGTACGCATTTACGGCAAAATGCTGCCTATTTTCGCGAAATGGGCAACGTTTTGCCAATTACGCAAAATGGGAAAAAATGTTGCCGATTCCGCAAATTGGGCAATGCCGTGAATTCAGGATGACATATGCATTCAAGTATTTACATATTTATAGTTATGTATTTGTTGGAATGTATGTTTATGGTGTGAGTGTGTGTGTGTGTGTGTGTGTGTGTGTGTGTGTGTGTGTGTGTGTGTGTGTGGGCATGTGTGTGTGTGTATGTATGTATGTGTGCGTGTGTATGTGTCACAGTGTGTGAATGTGTGCGTGCGTGTGTGTGTGTGTGTGTGTGTGTGTGTGTGTGTGTGTGTGTGTGTATGTGTGTGTGTGTGTGCTTATCAAGCAAATAATTTAAAGATACGTTGTTATTTTAAATACAAACGTGCCTGCAGTGTAAAGGCTTCACTTAATCCGTTTAGACTATAGCAAAGTATTTGTGGAATACGAGGTAAAATATCTATTTATAATTTTTAGGATATGAATGTTGTGCCAATCTATGTACACTTCATCGTCTTTTCCTGATTAAATCCTGCTAATATGAATGTGTGTGTGTGTGTGTGTGTGTGTGTGTGTGTGTGTGTGTGTTTTTGTGTGTGTGTGTGTGTGTGTGTGTCTGTGTGTGTCTGTGTGTGTGTGTCTGTGTGTTTTACAAACTGTTAATATAACAACTGACCGGAAACATGACGCATTTGTTTTCACTCAAATCCACTCTGCCAGATACGGCTACTGTAGTATTATAGTGTGTTGTAGTGTTGCAGTGTGTTGTAGTGTTGCAGTGTGTTGCAGTGTGGTGTAGTGTTGTAGTGTGCTGTAGCAGAGTACTGTAGATAGTGAGCTCTAAAAACCAAAGCAACCATGTTACGACCTAAAATTCATCTAAACCTCAAAAACAATTCCGTGTCACTCGTTCAATGTGCGTAATGCTGAAAGTTTTATCTACAAACACATTCTGTCACTGAAGAAAAATCCTCGTCGCCGCGATATTGGCATGTGCCGTGTTGATGTACACGGCATTTTGTTACTGGAATAAGTAACTTAGCACGTTTTTCAAACAGCATGTTGCACAAGAGGAAGAAGAAATGTGCGTGTCCCCCGTGTCATCTCCAACCCTTCTTGCAGTATTGTTGGTGATGTAATGGTGATCTGGCAGTCAAAAGTTGTTTTTCAGTGTTACGCATGTTTCGGTGTCACAATATTGTTTAAGCTGTCTCCACTACCACCAGGTTGTTGGACCTTCATGACATTCTGCTTGATTACTCCTAATGATCATGATTCAATGTGTGTCTGCGACGTAATCCGTTCTTGGTGCTAAGTATTGCACAAAGTAGATTGTTTGGTCACACCGAAACATGCGTTATGCTCCCCACCCTGGTCACGTTGAACGCCACCATGCTTTGCCCGTAGGTTGTATCTGGATACGCTTTAGGCTGTTTCATGTTTGACCTCTGATTCCCCCTTTCTGTAACCAGCAGTTAGGAAGAACCTTCAAAAAACGTTGTCCACACTGAAAAGTTGCACTGCAAAACTCTCTAAAGGGCATAATTATGTTCCTGCTTTCTAAATACACTTTTTAAAGAGGATACTCTTGCGCGACTAAACGAAATGGGCAAAAATGTTGCCGATACCGCGAATTCGGCACGACACATCAATACAAATCTACATATACCAAAATACATGTATATGAATACATTCACATTGAAATTAGATTTGGTTATGATGACAAGGTATAACACATCATTTCAGCTACCCCTCTCCTGGATATTATACGTTATCCCAGCGAAGCTGGAGGTATCCCACGAACGCTATACTGTAATCGACTTGAGAAATGTTCTTCCCAATAACACATAATACAGAATTTTCCTCAGGAATGGACACAGAAAATGAAATCGAAATTTTTAATCCTCGACTTTTTTTTTAATCGTCGACCTTTTAAAATCCTCGACCTTTTGTCCTGTAGACGTTTTGCTGTTGACCTTTTGTCACCCTCGACCTTTTGTCGCACTCGACCTTTTGACTCTTGACCAAATGTCTTCGACCTTTTGTGCCTCGACCTTTTGACCCTCGACCTTTTGGTTCTCACCCGAACTGGATTTCGTCACTCTGATGGGGGGTGGTAGTAGCAGCACTCATAAACAGGTCATTGACACACTATTCGCAGAGAAAAGGAAGGTATAACGGTACTCCACGGACACTGGCTAAGCCCACTCAGTGTTGTCTGTCTGTCTATAATTTTGCCTGTCTGTCCGTCTGTCTGTTTTTCAGTCTGTCTGTCTGTTCTTCAGTCTGTCTGCCTGTTTGTCAGTGTGCCCGTCTGTCTGACTGTCTGTCTGTCTGACTGTCCTCTGCCTGTTTGTCAGTCTGTCCACCCGTCTGTCTGTCTGTCTGTCTGACTGTCTGCATGTTTGTTAGTCTGTCCGTCTCTTCCTGTGTGTCTGTCTGCCTGTTTGTCAATCTGTTCGTTTGTCTGTCTGTCTGTCTGTTTGACTGACAATCTGCCTGTTTGTATGTCTAGCTTTTTATTTGTCTGTCTGTCTGTACCGACTGTCTGTCTGTCTGCCTACCTGTTTGTCAGTGTGTCTGTCTGTTCGTCAGTCTGTTTGTCAATGTGTCTGTCTGTCTGTCTGCCATTGTTATGTCTGTCCGTCTGTTTTTCAATCCTCTCAAATATTTTGAACAGTTAACTTCTACACTCAATGAACAACACAGTAAATAAAATTCGCAGAACTAACTGGTGAAGCAAGCCTATCCTTTATTCTAACTGTATGGTGTGAACTTCTCCCTCGAGATATCTTATCTTGGGCAAGCATTGTCTAGAAATTCCATTTAACTGACTCGCGCTGCCCTCTCCATCCGCCTTAATTCGCTTAGTGTCTGTGGAGTACCGTTATACTTTCCTTTCCTCGGCGAATAGCGTGTCAGTGATCTATTTCTGAGCGCCGCTACTACCACCCCCCAATCAGAGTGACTAAATCCAGTTCAGTTGTTCTTACTCACGGCATGTTAAACTTTGTCTGCATGTATGTTTCCTTGTTGTGAGAACTAGGGTTCAATCTCTATTATTGTTTAAATGTTGCATCACTCACACACACAATCAAACACACGACTCAGCCCTGATTTGTCCTCTCCATTGAAACTCTCTGTGGTGCAGACTCTTGAAATCTATTCATATCGTGTTTTGTATCGATGTGTAGGTCAGAATGTCTTCTCTCAGCTGGTGTTCGTTTTGCAATTGCCACACGCACGAGACGATAAGCAAAAATACTACACGTTTTTCTAGGAGTGATATGCCTGTGTCACAGAACGGCGTATCTCGCTCTCCCAGCTGTGATATTTTTAGAACTCCGGGCTGCGCTGGCGCTCAGGTTAATAGCAACCTCAGCCCACGCTGGCAGCAGGAAAAGCTTCGGGGAAACTAAGCGCTTGGGCTGAAACAGGCGTGGATGAAGCTGTGTATCGTATGCGAACATTTTGTGACTGACTGCATGGTGGTTGATGATGGTAGATAGCTGTGTTGTGTACAAGACAAACAGTACCGGACCTAAGAATGAGCCCTGTGGTACTCCATAGAGCAGAGGTGTTGTGCTAGAACGATGGTGTGCCACAAGAACAAACCGACTTCTGTCTGACAGATAGGAACGGAACCAGGACAGAGCTGTGCTATTGGCGCCGAAATATTGTTCCAGACAAGAGAGTAGAAGGTTGTGGTCAATCGTATCAAACGCAACAGAGAGATCTAACAGAAGAAGAGCGGAGACTTAGTTGTGATCAAGAGCAGTGAGTAGGTCATTTACAATGCGCAACAAAGCAGTTTCTGTTGAGTGGTTCGCACGATAGGCGGACTGGTGTATGTTCAAAAGGCTGTTTGCTTCAAGGTGTGCATTGAGCGGATGTAGGACACATTTTTCCATGATTGTGGACCAGAATGGCAAGTTTAAAACGGGTCTATAATTTTTGAGGTCATTTTGATGGAGGGGACGGCTTCTTCAAAAGGGGTTTTACAACAGCTGTTTTCCAAGCTGGTGGAACTGAACCCAAGAAAAGTGACTCATTTATCAGATTGGTAATGATGGGGAGAAGGACATCTAGGTTGTCATACATCAGTTTGGTAGGCATGGAGTCCACATGTTTTGGGTTGGGTGGCTGAAACCAGCTTGCGGACAGACTCCACTGACACTGGACTGAAACTCGAAAACTACGGACCAGAATATTGTGCCTCATGCTGGGCTAACTGACTTTGATCCACAGAATTGTTGAAGCTGTTGCGAATTTGTACAACCTTCTCACGAAAGAAATCCGAAAAAGCATCAGCAAGTTGGTCTGCTATGAGAACAGTTGAAACTTTTACATTTTGCGACTTGTTTCTGAATCCGCTCAAGTTTTGTTTTGTCATCGACTAGGTGTGGATCCCACACTGTTGCTCCATAGTCGAGGGTGGACCTTATGAGGGAGATGTATGCCATTCGTCGCAGTTCTGGGGGGCAACTTCCCAAGTTTCTTCGCAGAAATCCCAGCTTGGATCCCGCCTTCTTGCACATGGTTGCGATGTGCTTGGACCATTTGAGGTCTGCTGAGATCTCGATCCCTAGATATGGGCTTTGGTCGACGTGCCGTAGGATTTCCTTGTTAAGTTCGTAGATGTACGTTGTGTTTTTCTTAGTGGGGAGGACAAAACACTTTTTGGCGTTGAATCGCATGCCCCATTGATTGGCCCATACTTCTATACTGTTCAAAAAAAGAAACGCATAGTTGCTATTTGCCAAATTTGTTTTATTTTTCGAAAAAATTAACAGAAAATCCAATATTTAGATTATTTGTTTGAAATTTGGTATGGACACAGTTGAATGCACACACAGTTCATTTGCATCTTCAAATCAATCAGTCAATCAAAACGATTGGGTGCCGAGGCTGTCAAGTCAGTAGGGGGTGTGGGCGGGGATATAGCTCAGTTGGTAGCGCGCTGGATTTGTATTCAGTTGGCCGCTGTCAGCGTGAGTTCGATCCCAGGTTCGGCGGAAATTTATTTCAGAGTCAACTTTGTGTGCAGACTCTCTTCGGTGTCCGAACCCTCCCCCCGTATACACTACATTGGGTGTGCACGTTAAAGATCCCACGATTGACAAAAGGGTCTTTCCTGGCAAAATTGCTTAGGCACAGTTAATAATTGTCTACCTATACCCGTGTGACTTGGAATAATAGGCCGTGAAAGGTAAATATGCGCCGATATGGCTGCAATCTACTGGCCGTATAAAATTTCATCTCACACGGCATCACTGCAGAGCGCCTAGAACTGTACCCACGGAATATGCGCGATATAAGCGTCATTGATTGATTGATTGAGTGACTGCCTTGAGCAGCAACAACTGCCCGGCACCTTCTGGGCATGGACTGGATCAGATGCCGGATATCTTGCTGTGGGATGGTGTCCCACTCCTCCTGAAGTGCCTGCAATAGATCGCGGTGATTTGCCGGCGCTTCTTCTCGCCTGCGCACACGTCTGTCCAATTCATCCCAGAGGTGTTCTATCGGGTTCATGTCTGGCGACATGGATGGCCAGGGAAGCACCTGGACATGGTGGTCGGTGAGGAACTGGGTGGTGAGTCGTGCTGTGTGCGGGCGAGCGTTGTCCTGCTGGAATATGGCATCCTGGTCAGCCAGAAGAGGAAGGGCGTGTGGGCGCAGAATTTCCTCCACGTATCGCTGGGCAGTTATGCGCCCTTGGACGTGCACCAGGGTGCTCCTTCCAGCGGTATTGATCGCCCCCCACACCATGACGTCTCCACCACCATGAACGGGTGCCTCATCCACACAGTTGGGCGCGTAACGTTCGTTTACTCTCCGGTAGACCCTCCTCCGACCATCATGTCGCTGGAGCAGGAAGTAGGACTCGTCGCTGAACCACACGTGTCTCCAGTGATTCCGGACGGTCCAGCGAAGGTGCTGGTTGCCCCACTGCACTCGGTTCTGGCGATGGCGGCGGGTGAGGACAGCTCCTCTGTGAGGTCTGCGAGCTCTCAAACCAGCTTCATGCAGGCGGTTCCGCACGATCTGGTCCGATAATCGGTGTGGCCCGGGGAGAGCCTGGACAGAAGATGAGGCCGACAGGAAACGATTCCGGAGGTGGCGGAGCCGTATGAAGCGGTCGTGAGCAGCAGTTGTCGCCCTTGGTCTTCCCGCTCGTGGCAAGTCAGCAACGGAGCCAGTGGCTTGAAACCTGACCCACAGTCTACTGATGGTGCTCTGGGACACGTGGAAGTGCCTGGCGATTGCACTTTGACTTTGGCCTGCTTGTAAACGACCCAATACAATTTGGCGGTCTTCTCTGCTCAATCGGGCCATCTTTCGTCGCTGAATTGTCGTCTGATTTCTTTGTGGCGAACAATCCGCTTTTATGGGTTTTGGAAGACATGGTGAGAGCTCAATATTCCCCGAGTTTCACGAGATTACACTGAAGCATGACGAGTGGTCATGCCAAATGGGCAATTTTGACATTGTAGCCACTGATAACGCATGCGTCACGTGCAGAGCTCACTTGTGGCAATGGACGAAAGGTCGACGACCAGATAAACATTTTCTGCAGTTTGGTGGATATCCTTGTAGCCATATAACTAAATTAATCAAATATTACAAGCTATGCGTTTCTTTTTTTGAACAGTATAGTTTTCCAAGGTCCTCTTGGAGAGTGATGTGGTCCTGGAAGGAGTGGATTTCTCGGTATAACAGGCAGTCGTCAGCGAATAATCGTACTGTTGAATTCACTTGCTCAGGAAGGTCATTCACATGGCACAGGAAAAGCAATGGGCCTAGGACTGTGCCCTGTGGTACTCCTGAGTCGACGGTTGTTCCCTCTGAGTGTTCTCCCTCCAGGATGACTTTCATGGTTCTATTGCACAGGAATCTTGTGATCCAATCGTGTATGGGTCCCTTGATGCCGTAGTGTTCCAATTTGTGGAGGAGCTTGGAGTGGGGGACCGTGTCAAACGCCTTGCTGAAGTCGAGGATAATAATGTCGCTCTGCACTCCAGCATTGTTTGTTTTCTGCAAGTCGTTCATGGTCGTCAATAGCTGCGTTTCACAGGAGAAGCCTGATCTAAACCCATGGTTTCTGCAAGTCGTTCATGGTCGTCAATAGCTGCGTTTCACAGGAGAAGCCTGATCTAAACCCATGGTTTCTGCAAGTCGTTCATGGTCGTCAATAGCTGCGTTTCACAGGAGAAGCCTGATCTAAACCCATGGTTTCTGTCCGTAAGGATTTTGTATTTCTCCAGGTGAAGATGGATGTGATGGCTGATAATGTGTTCAAGCAGCTTGCATGCAACGGATGTTAGGGACACCGGTCGGTAGTTTTCAGCTCTGTTTTTATCTCCCTTTTTGAAAACGCAGGCTACGTTGGCAGTTAGCCAGTCTGCGGGCAGGTGTCCTGTTTCCATAGAGTGTCTATATATGCAGGTTAGAGGTGCCGCGAGGATGTCGGCACAGTTTTTCAGGACCTTACTGGATATTTCATCTGGGCCGCAAGCTTTTGAAGGGTTCAGGTTTCTTAATAATTTGGCAACCCCTTCTTCCGTGATGACAAGGTCGGAGATGTGAGGCTGTTGGGGACTATGCATTTGTGGGGGAGGCGATCCGTCTTCTCTTGTGAATACCGAGCGGAACTGTTGTAGGAGGATTTTTGCTTTTGACAGACTGTCGGTGACGAGTCTCGTTCCTTCTTTTAGAGGTGCTACGCCAATATTGTCTTGTTTTCTGGCGCGGACATACCTCCAGAAGGGCTTGCTGTTGTTGTTGTCTCTCATTCCTGTCTCAATGATGTTGTTCACATATTTTTGTTCCGCTTTCCTAATTGCACGTCTGCATTCTTTTTGGCAATATCTGTAGTTTGACCAATTTTTACTTTTCTTTGCCTTCTTGTGGAGTCTTTTTTTCCTTTTGAGGAGTTTCCAGATGCAGGGGTGTCGTTTGGGTCGGCCCTTCGGAAAATTCCCGATTCTTTTTTACTTTGGCCGAAACTTTCATGTCCCTTTCGGCCAAATGTCCGAAGAGTATTCGCCTGAATCGGCCAACGTTTGTCCAGTTGTTTTTATTGGTCAGGCTTTGATTACTAAAACTGCTGCCGATGTACTAAGTCAACTGACTGACGTTTATTTTCTTCGCGAATACCAAAAACGAAACATCAATGTTTTGAACGGAAGCCATTGACAAAAATATAGATGCCAGAGTGGTTTTCCGTGGACAGGGGAAACCACACTCTTAGCGTTTGCGTCCGCCAGTTCGCGATAGTTTATCAGTCAGTCAGTGCTTTCAATTTGGATTTGAACATCATGTCGCAACCAAAAAAGAAAAAACTAAATTGGCCATGGTTTGCTACCCTTCGCCAAGGTAAGTGATACCGGACAAAATGACAGCAACACCGCGAATGTGGCATGGACAGTGTCAGTGTGAGTGGTAGTAAGCTTAGTGTTGTCAAGTCGATCGAAGCAGACGACATAGCAGACGAAAGTCACCGCGAATCGAAATCTGCTGAGCCAGATAATGAAAAGCGTCCTCCAAATCGTGGTTTTCAAGCAAAATGGCTCACCCTACACAGTCTTTTATTGGTGTTTTACCAGTTGTGTTTCCCAAGGCTTGTCAAGATTTGCAGAAGATTGGAAGAGTTTTACTTTCAATTCAAGAACTTAGTTAAAGGTTTGAAAAAGTTTCAGAGAACTGGTGTCTGTTTTAGTTTAATCAGCAAAGCTGATTGTTTCAGATGCAGTATGCAACATATAATCCAGGGGCGGATTAGGGAGGGGGGGGGGGTGTGTTACAGGGGTTTATAAATTAGCTAAAATTCTTCAGCTTCAGGGGGGCTTTGCCCCCCAGACCCCCCAAACGGGACTCTGGACCCCAGTTTGTAAGACAATGATTGTATGTATTGGTGTTCCCCTCTTGAGTCTTGTGCTTCAATGTTGCGGTGACTTTGGTAGAGCCAAAACAATAGCCGAACATTTTCCAAGATGTCCTAAAGCTTTCTGACAGTTTCGGCCAAATGTCCCAACATGAAAATGTCTTGCAACACCCCTGCAGATGTTCTTGTCTATCCAAGGTAGGTCATTTTTCATGCGGTGCTGGACTGACGGTACACACATCTCAACTGCTGTTTTGATCGTAGACTTAAAGACTTCCTACATTTCATTTGCGTGCGCGCCTTGTTCTTTCATGGCGGTTATTTTATCCTTCAGTGGTTTTAAGGCTGTATTTATGTCTTCCCAATTTGCCTTCGAGAACAGCTGACATTTTCTTGGTTTTTCTCTAGTCCTCTGCGGTCGTGTGTCTAGGTCAGCAACGGCTGCTTCATGGTCTGAGACTCCAGGAATCGAAGTACAGAATTTTAGCAGCGACGGATATGACAAAAATAAGAGATCTAGGATGTTATCTTGCCTCGTTGGTTTGTTATGGACTTGAGTGATGTGGGCTTCTGTTGCTATATCTATGAGCTTCTGTTGAGTTTCTTTATCTGGTGCACCCGGCTTCACCGTACCATGTTCCCAATTTATGTCAGGACAGTTGAAATCACCTGACAGTATTATCTGCTTCTGCCGCTCTTTTCCATTTATCTTTGTAAGAATCTTTTCAAGTTGTGCGAGGTCGTTGTCTGATCTCTTCGGCATGTAGAAGCAACCCAGAAGGAGGCCTTTGTTTCTTTCTAATTGGAGCTTGACCCATATCCTCTCACAGTCTGCGTTTAGCTCTGGTAGTTCGGTTGATACTAGGGATCGGTGAACAAGTATGAATACTCCTCCTCCCACTGAACTACGATTTTTTGTGAAAGGTTTGTAATTGTCGGGGAATACTTCGCCCGAGTAGTGTCCTCCTTTTTTCTCGGGGTCCTTGAGCCAGGACTCGGTTCCAAATACCACGTCTGGTTTTATGTAATTTAGCATCACTTCGAGTTCTGCCTTTTTCTTCACTATGCTCTGGCAATTTAAATTCAATATACGAAGGTTTTGTTTCCTGGATAGGTCAAAGATACTACTACTGTTGTTTCGATTCATGTGCGTTTGGCTTGTTCTCGTTTGGTTTCCAGCATGTGAGTTCTGCGTTGGGCTGCATTGGTCTGTGTTTGGGGGTCTTTCATGTGTCGGTGATAAATACCGGCGGCTTTTGTCCATTGGGCTGCTTGTTGAGATGGGACTAAAGCTTTGGCCAGAACGGAGGGAGTCAACGCTGTCATCCATGTTCATCAGAGGGAAGTAGTAATTTGACTTGTGACTTGCATCTAAGCTGTAACTTCTAAAAGTGAATGTGTCACAGTTCATACTATCACATCTACAACACGCCCATGCGACACTATCCCCTTTGAGCATTTCAAAATCGGCCGAACATAATGACAGGCACTCCTTGTGATACCAGACACTGCAGTCGTCGCAGGCCACCGCGGAGGTCTCTACGTGTTGTTGACAACTTCCGCATGTGTATGTGTCCTTGATTTTGGGCGGTCCTGGGTTTAGGTTTATGTCATTTGACAGTAGAAGTGTCAGAACAATAAGGGCACTCACCTGTCTTCTGTGTGCACACTCTTTCAAGGCTTTCCTGAAGTTACCTCTGATTCTGAAGACAAGGGATCCTGGTGTGCTCCATGTGTTATTCTCCGTGGTTGGCGTGTTAACAACATAGCAAAATGTGAAGAGGACCAGCAGTGTAAAAATGAAAAATTTCGGGGCCATACTCTTGTCTCTGTTGTGGTCAGGTTGCATGATAAACCGGAACTACTGACCACCGAGTTTCTGTAATTTCCGTAGCAGACGACGCACTTGCTCGAAGTCGAATCTGTGTCAAGTCACTAATGGTTCCAAGTTTTAATGCACCGCTTCGGTTTGCGAGGATAATGTTTCCTTATCAGCTATGACGATATGAATTTTTGAATAAAAAGATAGCAGATACGATGTCCCGATCGCGAACACAAGCTTTTGTTTACATTTTGAAATTTGCACTTCAGTGAGCGATCGTACGATGTGGGAATTTTCAGCAAAACCTAACAGTAGCAACACTTTTTGAGCTAATAATTTCAAACCCCGGCCTAAAGTAAAGAGGACTACTATTCTATAATTTGAAAATCGGCTCGAGTCTAGTACAAAACAGTGAAAACTTTCCAATAATTTCTCTCGATAACGAAAATGGCAGCTGATGCTCTTCCTCTCCAATGTCTCAGGAATTGATTTGCGAGCTTGTCTCATAAACGGGAGTAGTTTGGAGTAGAATACAATTAAAGGGTCTGCCAAACCCTGCAAATACAGTAGGCAGCCCAGCGACGGTCTTTACACCCCCGGTATAGGGGTGTGTATAGGTTTCGGTCGATGTGCTTGTTTGTTTGTGTTCGCATATAGATCTCAAGAATGAACGGACCGATCGTCACCAAACTTGGTGAACAGGTTCTATACATTCCTGAGACGGTCCTTACAAAAATTGGGACCAGTCAAACACACGGTTAGGAAGTTATTGGTGGATTAGGATTATACAAGAACTTATAGAGGGACATCTTAATGGTCAAAGGGAAATAACCATTCTCACTCAGTCACTGCCACCAACTGAGAAGGTTATTTCCTTTTGACGGGGGTGTTTTTCCTACCTCGGAGGAATTTCTTGTTTCAATATGACTTAAGTGCTACTGCTCAGTCCGCAAGCCCGACCGTTCGATTGGAGGCCGTAGCGCTGTATTGTGCAATACCACCTGGTGGCTGAAAGTAGGTTACGTCTCCAGCTAAAGCTACTACTCATGACTTAGGTTCTCTAATATCGATAAAAAAAATAGCGCTCTGAAAAAAAGTCGCGTGAAGCGATATACATTTTTTTTATTCAATCTGTTGGCATCAAACTAAAAGATCAACACCAAAAACCAGACATCGCCCAGGCTACATCAATAGTCTCCACCAGGGTATGGCTTGGGCGTCGGTCATCGATCTTTTGCCTAGGTAAATTCGGAAAAGACCGATAGATAATTGTCTC
>NC_090260.1:40890876-40894278 GCF_037325665.1 Littorina saxatilis | reverse complement strand
AGAAAAAACATCTGGCAGTTTAGACATGTCATGTACAGTTGGAAGGATGACCTGTTTTGCTTTACCAAGCATGGTGGTGACAGTGTTAAACAACTCTTTACAAGATGAGGATGCTGCGACCTTGGATGAATAAAAAGTGGTCTTGGCGGCATCAACAAAATCTATGACTTTCTGCTTGGTGGCGTCATAAATCTGCTTATGTACAGTCAGCTTGGAAGATGCCCAGCGTCGCTCAGCTTGACGCCGCTCACGTTTCAACTGTTGAAGCTCCGGAGCAACGGAGTTATACCAAGGGGTAGGCGGACGCTGGCGCACCTTCCGCTGTTGCACAGGAGCGTGCTTGTCTAAGACTATCCTAAGGTTTTTGTTCAAGTCAGAGACAGACAAATCATCAACAACGATGCTAGCTAAATCATGTGAAAAATCAGACTTGTCAATAGCACGAATGGAACGCACTGACTTTACTTGAGGAACAGCGTTCTGCTTTGGAACATCAAGACGGCATAGAATAGTCACATGATCAGAGGTCAAGTCATGACAACACTCTGTAGTATGAACAGGATAGTCACTGTCCCGATAAATCACAAGATCCAGAGTGTGGGTGCTACGCAAGAACGTAGGCCGGTCAACGGCCTGAGTCAGGTCGAACATTTGCAACAGTTCTCTTAACTTTTTCGTCTTTGGATCTGACACGTTCTCATAGTGTACATTGAAGTCACCTGTGAGTAGCAAACTACCATCACATGTAGTAGCATACTCTACAAAGTCCGGGAGCTCGTCGAGGAAGAGGGAGTGTGTCAGTTTGTTGGCTCTACTGGGAGGGGGGCGGTACACACAGAACAGCTGAAGGCGCTGTTTATTCACAGTCACTGACAACTGAACAACTTCAAAAGACCTGTGGGGGAAAGAAAAATCATTTGTGACACAACCAAGGGAAGCAAGCTGGTCTTTCACAATCACAGCGATCCCACCCCCGCGCTTGGCAGTGGGACCAACCTGACGCGGAAACGAGAAGAGCCTGTATCCTGGAGGGGTCAGGTCTGCACATTTGCTCTCGTCCCCTGACTCACGGAGCCAGGTCTCTGTTATGAACATAATGTCAACATCATGGTCGACGATGAAGTCAGTGATAGCACTACGTTTCCGGGGCTGTCCAACAGACTTGGCATTGAACTGACAAAGACACAACTGATTTGGTAGGTCCGTGCGTTGAAGGGGAATCACGATCAAGTTGTTCTGATGAATTATCACACGCACAATGGGGGAGAGGGGAAGAATCCAACACAAACGGTGCAGTCGCAGAAGCAAGTCCAAGCGGGTCACAAGAATCAGGCCTAATGTCAACATCGTTACTGAGAATGTACTCATTGATAGCAGACCGCTTTTCTTTGCGGCCTACAGACTGGGCGTTGAATGACGTTACGCATAGATCAGCTGATGGCACAGTGTCAAAACAAGCGACGATAGGCACACGAATGAGGTTATCAAAGTTGACACCTGACCTTTCTCCACAGTCTGACAAACCTCTGACAGGCCCACACCCCACGGAGATCCCTCTTTGCTTACGACGGCCTGCTCGATGAGTGCGAATGTGGGGGAGGTGGTAACCAATACCAGCACCTCTGATGTCATCAGCAACAGACGGGTCAAGCGTAGCGGGTGGCAGAGACAGAAGCTGGTCGCGTGTGTATAGTACGGTTGCTAGAAGCGCTGACCAACAAGTGTTCAGATATTTTTCTAATTGTCGTTTCTAGATAGTAAAATATGTGCTGAAAACGGTCAGGTATCGCACCATCAAGAAATCGGTTCCCTAGTACCCTTTTAAGTCTCTGGAACCACCCCGGGTGGCAATATCGGGTCGCAACAAAGAGTGTTCCCCATAGCCGGAAAGAGCCTCAACCGTGAAAGATAGAAAGAAAGGTATTGAACAAAAAAGACGCACAACACCAATGTGAACCATTTGTGTTATCATACTTATATTAAAATATTGATGACCATGGAATAAATGGGTTATTTTTAGATTTCTGACAAAAAATCGCGAAAAACATGACAAATTGTCTTTTTTATAGCCTAAACTATGAAAGATTTAAAGACAAGTATTGAACACAAAAGATAGCAATGGATAATGGCAACAACATTTGCTCTCATTGTTGTACAAAATTGTTGATTGTTTTTAATACTTTTTCGTTTTTGTGGATTTCACAAAGCATACCAATTAAACGGCAGTCCAGGTAACTCGTCCGAATTTTTGCGGCTAAGAGCCTCAACATTTGAAGATAGAAAGACTATCATTGAACAAAAACTATGGTAAACACTAATGTTAATAACTTTTGATCTCACACTGATATTGAAATATTGATGACCATGCAATTAATGGGCTATTTTCAGATTTGTGGGTACAAAATCGCCCAAAACATGACAAATTGTCTTTTTTCTAGCCTAAACTATGAAAGATTTAAAGACAAGTATTGAATATAAAAGATTGCACGGAATAATAGCAACAACATTTGCACTCATTGTTGTACAAAATTGTTGATTGTTCTTGAATATTTTCCGTTTTTTGTGGATTTCACAAAGCGTACCGATTAATTGGCAACCCGTGTCAATTATCCGAATTATTTCATGCTGCGCCAAAACGATTGAAAATGGATGGAATATTAGTGTTTGAAGACAAAAGGCGCACATTGTCATGTTAAGCATATCTTGTTACACCGTATACACATCAAAATCGTGATAGCTCTTGGTTTGAATGTTACAATGTTTGATTTTGTGCAAGTTACACACATTGATACTGACAAAATGTAATGATATTCCAGGACAATATATCCAGCGCGCTCTTTGGGTCCCCAAAACACTGTACATGGTGAGTCCCATTGTGGTGCCAAAGTAGAAAATAAATATATTCACTTTAGCGATAGTCCGCAGTAGACGACATCAAATGACACAGACTGTAATGATAACTCAAAACTCGTCATCGCTTTCAGCAAACGCGTCAAAGTCAACCTCCTCATCTTCTTCCTCGTCTTCCTCGTCATCCTCTTCTTCACAACCACCATCTGCCAGAAGATCGATCAGCGACACAGGTAGGATGGGCTTGAGGCACCACACGGGTTCCAGGACACCGTCTGCATTTTTCGTCCATCCCTGCCCCTGGTCGTAGGGTTTGGGCCTCTCCAGAATGCCTTCATGAGCACGCTTGTACAGGGCAACGCGGTGGTTTACTCGCTGAATGTGCGGCATCAGAGCAGATTGGCAGGGAGGCATGCGGGCTAGATCGACCTTACACTTGGACGTGAGTTTCTCGTTGTCTCCCACCATCTTGCGGAGTAGCTTTCCACGAACGACATCAACTGATTTCTCACGACTGTAATTGTACATCAGGCACGTAAACTCTTCCAACTG
>NC_090260.1:40775876-40885876 GCF_037325665.1 Littorina saxatilis | reverse complement strand
TTTTCCAGCATATAAAGTTCAATTAAAATGGATTGTGGTTCAACGCTTTTTTGAGCGTGCTAAAATTGTTGCAATAATTTTTTGGCCAAGTTTAGTTTGTGCAGAAGTCCCGTGTGCCAGACTCTGTCGAATTCCTTTGAAATATCACAAACTATTGCCTGAGACTTTAACTGTTGATCTAAAGACTGGCAAAAATCATCATACATACTTAACAACTGGAAAGTAGTTGAATCACCCGGAATAAATCCAGACTGGGAAACAGTTAATAAATTATTTTCTGTCAAGTACTGAAGCATGTGGACTTGAACACACTTTCCCAATACTTTTCCAATACAACTGAAAAGTGAAAGTGGACGATAATTACCACAAAATTCCTTTTTTCCTTTTTTATAAATGGGATTAACATGAGCTAGTTTCCATGTTTTGGGACATTTTCCCCCTGTTGAAGATCTTTTAAATAAAATTGTAAATGGTTCTGAAATTATTCCAGCAGACAGAATCAGGAGTTTAGTGTGCACTAGATCAGGACATGCTGCCTTTCTAGCATCAAGGTTCCTTAAAATATCATGCACCATTTCAGCACTGATAATGAGAGGAGCAATGGAAGTAGACTGTTCTTCTACTTGAGGAATGTCATCGTCTTCTCCATCTACATTGGATTGTTGTATAAATGTTTCGTTAACAACGTCAGCTTTATCCTCTGCAGAATAATATATAACTCTGTTACATTCAATTGGTGGAATGTCGTGTAAATTTACTCCTTTCTTTTTCAAGAAAGAATTCACTATCTTCCACCAGTCCTTATTTCCAAAACTGTTTGGCGACAATATTCTGTTTTCCAGTTGTTTAATGTACTCTTCTTTTCTGTTCCTTATGGCATCAGTCAAGTCATTTCTCAACATTCGAAAGAGGGCACCACAGAGTTCAGACGCTTGGCCAACGCGTGAATGACATGCTTTTTGTGTGTCTTCTTTTTAATTGCCTCTGTAATCCACAGTGCATCGTTTTCCTTCATTTGTACAATCTTAACGGGCATACATTTAATCATCATTATTTGTCTAAAAAAGTTTCAGCCGCAATATCAATAGAATCTAATTCAACTATGCTGTTCCAATCAACATTGCTTAAATCTTGCATACATTTATCGGCGTCAATTTCGGAATAATTATATAATGTTCTCTTAAATGAATTGCATGAAGGTACGTCATATTTTAAATAAACAAATGGACAAGAGTGATCACTGCATACCGGTGGAAGGACGCCAACTTGATCTATTAGATTTGGACTGGGAGTTAATACAATATCAATGATAGTCGATGATGTGTCGGTTACTCTAGTTGGTTCTTTAATGAACTGGGTCAAACTATTTGTGTTCATTATGTTTTGAAGATGTAAAGGAGGGTTGTTGGAACAGTCAGCGTTGAGATCACCTAAAATAATAAACCTGTAGGGAGTGTTTATAACACCTTTAATCGATTCATCCATTAAATTCCAGTAATCCCCAGTCGCACTAGGAGGTCTGTAGAAAACACCCACGAGCAGAATATATTGATCTAATTTAGTCTCTACCCAAATTGCTTCTAAATCGGGTACACACAAGTCAATTCGTGGTTTGCAAATCAAATTACTTTTTATATAAATGCCTGCGCCACCGTGGGCATCTCCAGGTCTAGTCTGTCGCGTCTTCCAGGTGGATGATAACCTTTTAAACAAATGCAATCTTGATCAATTTTGTCAGACAGCCAGGTTTCAGACACTGCCATGACATCAACATTTCCAAGTGCTGCTTCTAAAATAATACCTTGTGCTGAAGACTACGTACATTTACATGGACCATAGCGAGACCATTGGCCCCTGTTATGTCTGGCCCGGGATTTGGATGGACGTCTCCACTTATAAGGCCAAAAAAAAAAAATTGTCTGTTTAGGGTAACCCGACCGACCCTATCGATTTGGCGCCGACCCAAAAACTTTTTTTTGATTTCAAAAAAAAAAAAGAAAAAAAAGAGGTAAAAATGCTAAAAAGAGACATTTGTCGTTTCTTTCTCTCCCTTTCTCTCTGTTTTATTTATACGTTAGTTTTGAAACATGTATTCATCAAATATAAGAAGTGAATGTTCAGCCAACATAGCATTTACACACCAAACAAAAAAAAAAAAAACAAAAAAAAAAAAACCTACCTACCTACCGACCCTACTTTTTTTGGTCATGTTACCCTAAACAGACAAATTTTTTTTTTGGGCCTAATCAACAAAATACAAATAACAATATACGCAGTAAGAAGCGTAAACATTACAAAATCAGTACGACTAAACTCATAACTCATAACTCATAACATTTTATTGATCCAACAAAGGAAATTAAATTGGTCATCAGCACATATAGGTCATTAATTAATAATTGTAAAAGAATAAGAGAAGAAAATTCATAAAACCCATGATAACAAAAAAAATATCTAAAGTAATATATGTACAACTACAATACCCTTTTTACTTGCACACATGACACACCGACACACCAACACACATGCATACATACTTACATACATACCTACATACATACATTCCATGTTAAAGTGTAGTTAAGAACATCACAGTAAGTATATACATCTCGCTTCCATCTTGCAGTAAACGGGTTGTAGAAAAATGACTTTAAACTCGTGAAAACGTAAAAATATGGACCCAGTGCTGACAACAAGAGGAGCAAACAAGGGCAGCTCACTCTCAATGACAAAGCAAGATTCCAAGAAGCACAAATGTAATCCACAGCGGTATGGTAATAATTAAACTCGCGACATTGTTGTCTTTGTACAGAGCGAGAGAGAGAGACAGAGACACAGAGACAGAGAGAGGGAGAGAGAAAGAGTGAGAGATAGGGAGGGTAGAGAGAGAGAGAGAGAGAGAGAGAGAGAGAGAGAGAGAGAGAGAGAGAGAGAGAGAGAGAGAGAGAGAGAGAGAGAGAGAGAGAGAGAGAGAGAGAGAGAGAGAGAGAGACAAGCCAGCGTTTCCACAACAGATAACAACAATAAACGATTAGATATTTCTCAAATTCAAAAATGGTAATTTATAAATAGAAAGCGCTGACGCAACGGGGAGGTAACTCCCCACACTGGCCCTGTACTGCGTGAGACTACATCCACACTTCACTGCATAAAATCAAACAAAACAGAGCCTGGAGTGTGGAGCGACGTCTCCGCTGCGCGCTGTGTGTCTGCCAGCATTACATGTATGGTCATAGTGGACGACAAGCATGAAGAACAGTGTGAGCAAGAACAAGGAAAAACAAAATAAACAACGACGAGTATGAACACAAGTGTAAACAGGTCGCGTAAGGCGAAAATACAACATTTAGTCAAGCTGTCGAACTCACAGAATGAAACTGAACGCACTGCAATTTTTCAGCAAGACCGTATACTCGTAGCATCGTCAGTCCACCGCTTGTGGCAAAGGCAGTGAAATTGACAAGAAGAGCGGGGTAGTAGTTGCGCTGAGAAGGATAGCACGCTTTTCTGTACCTCTCTTCGTTTTAACTTTCTGAGCGTGTTTTTAATCCAAACATATCATATCTATATGTTTTTGGAATCAGGAACCGATTTCGAAAATTTAATTTTGATCATAATTTTTATATTTTTAATTTTCAGAGCTTGTTTTTAATCCAAATATAACATATTTATATGTTTTTGGAATCAGGAAATGATGAAGAATAAGATGAACGTAAATTTGGATCGTTTTACAATTATTTTTCTTTTTTTACAATTTTCAGATTTTTAATGACCAAAGTCATGAATTAATTTTTAAGCCACCAAGCTGAAATGCAATACCGAAGTCCGGCCTTTGTCGAAGATTGCTTGGCCAAAATTTCAATCAATTTGATTGAAAAATGAGGGTGTGACAGTGCCGCCTCAACTTTTACAAAAAGCCGGATATGACGTCATCAAAGACATTTATCGAAAAAATGAAAAACATTTCCGGGGATATCATTCCCAGAAACGCTCATGTAAAATTTTATAAAGATCGGTCAAGTAGTTTAGTCTGAATCGCTCTACACACACACACGCACAGACAGACAGACAGACACACACACATACATACACGCACACATACACACACATACACACACACATACACACACACACACACATACACACACACACACACGCACACACACACACACACACACACACACCACGACCCTCGTCTCGATTCCCCCTCTATGTTTAAACATGGAGTCAAAACTTGACCAAATGTAACAAGTCGCGTAAGGCGAAAATACAACATTTAGTCAAGTAGCTGTCGAACTCACAAAATGAAACTGAACGCAATGCAACGCAGCAAGACCGTATACTCGTAGCATCGTCAGTCCACCGCGCACGGCAAAGGCAGTGAAATTGACCATAAGAGCGGCGGGGTAGTACTTGCGCTGAGAAGGATAGCACGCTTTTCTGTACCTCTATTCGTTTTAACTTTCTGAGCGTGTTTTTAATCAAAACATATCATATATATATGTTTTTGGAATCAGGAACCGACAAGGAATAAGATAAAAGTGTTTTTAAATTGATTTCGACAATTTAATTTTGATAATAATTTTTATATTGTTAATTTTCAGAGCTTGTTTTTAATCCAAATATAACATATTCATATGTTTTTGGAAGCAGCAAATGACGGAGAATAAGATAAACGTAAATTTGGATCGTTTTATAAAAATAATATTTTTTTTTACAATTTTCAGATTTTTAATGACCAAGCTCACTCATTAGTTTTTAAGCCACCAAGCTGAAATGCAATACCAAACCCCGGCCTTTGTCGAAGATTACTTGACCAAATTTCAACCAATTTGGTTGAAAAATGAGAGCGTGACAGTGCCGCCTCAACTTTCACGAAACGCCGGATATGACGTCATCAAAGACATTTATCGCAAAAATGAAAAAAACGTCTGGGGATTTCATACCCAGGAACTCTCATGTCAAATTTCATAAAGATCGGTCCAGTAGTTTAGTCTGAATCGCTCTACACACACACACACACACAGACAGACAGACAGACACACACATATACACACACACACACACACACACACACATAAACCACGACCCTCGTCTCGATTCCCCCCTCTACGTTAAAATATTTAGTCAAAAGAGTGACGAGGAAAGAAAAAGAAAATAAAGCAGCACAATGGCAATCAAATATGTACAGTCGTTCATCTTTTCTGAGAACGAAACCTTTTAGGCATATGGCCGTTGGCTCTCTCTCATTTCATCATACCAGTAAACAAGAGGGGGGGGGGGGTTAAACAGGCGAACACGCGGACTGGAGTGTCATCTTTTTGTTTGGTTTTGTGGCCTATTTATACACAATCGCATCAGACACACACATGGCTCGGCTGATGCGACAAGTAGGCCAACATCTAGTAAGGCACGGGAAAGTTACAAAGACAGAGTTTCCGGTAGCTCAGTTGGTAGAGCACTGGACTTGTGATCGGAAGGTCGCAGGTTCGAATTCGGGCCGGGACGGACACGGGTCAACTTTATGTGCAGACCCAGAGACGGAAGCCATGTCCCACCCCCGTGTCATCACAATGGCACGTAAAAGACCTTGGTCATTCTGCCATAAGTGCAGGTGGCTGAATACACCTAAACACGCAGACACCTGGGTAGCGCGACTCCGTTGCTGCTAGCTTCCCACTGGGAGGAAGCGACCCGAATTTCCCAGCGATGGGACAATAAAGTAATGAAAATGAAAATGAAATGAAATGAAATGTTTCCGTGCTGAATATTGTCACGTTGTTGAACATCGGTGATACATGTAACTGCATACCAAACCTCGTATGGAAGACAATACCACCAATAGGCACATGATTCCGTCGCCAAATTATGCGGAGATTATCATCATTAATAGCAACTTAATATTATTGTATATTTCGTTTGAATGTATATTCCACGTATCAATGTAAAATATCAGTAAAATATATGGTCAATCCATTCCATATTATGTTACTATAGACGATTGCTACCGCATTAAATTCAGGGAACGAAAGTCTGGAATACAGCACCAAACGCAAGCTGATTGTAAAGTTAGACAGTTACATAAGAGCGAGGAGGCCTGGCATGGTAGTGACTCTCAAACATACACTGCCTTGCTTAACAAAAACTACACCATCTCGCACCCAGGTGTCTTCAAATTTCTTCTTCCTCTTCATTTGTCTGGCTTTGTTTGTCTGCTGTTGTTGTTTTAGAGGGATTATATAAGTGTTGGTGTTTATAAATCGTTTACGTCTTAAAGGCATATAGTTCTGATGTGGTAGTTTGTGATTTTTAAACAGAATGAACGTTTTTATTGTGTATGACTCTTTCACATATATATATATATATATATATATACGACTTGTGTCTGTCTGTGTGTCTGTCTGTCTGTGTGTCTGTCTGTGTGTCTGTCTGTGAGTTCGCGATGCACGGCCAAAGTTTTCGATGGATCTGCTTCAAATTTGGTGGGCATATTCAGGTAGACCCGGGACAGGACACAACCTGGTCGATATTTCAACACGTGCTCTCAGCGCGCAGCGCTGAACCGATTTTGGTTCCACCTCAGCTACCAGGGCCCCCATACCGACACACCAAAGCCGCTACACCACATCACAACGCCAAAGTTCTCGGTGGATCTTTTTCAAATTTGGACACCGTATTCAGCTACACCCCGGACACAATATCATCGATGAGATATTTCAACACGTGCTCTCAGCGCGCAGCGCTGAACCG
Organism: Littorina saxatilis; assembly: GCF_037325665.1. Lineage (NCBI taxonomy): Eukaryota > Metazoa > Mollusca > Gastropoda > Littorinimorpha > Littorinidae > Littorina > Littorina saxatilis. The sequence continues at coordinate 40,879,126 of NC_090260.1, read as the reverse complement.
ATTTTGGTTTTTGTGTTCATTTCACCATTATAAGTAACTCTTCCTTATCTTCTCCAGTGTTTTGCGTTTATCTCCCTTCCTTCGTGTGGCTTCAATCCATATTCCCGTTTGTAAGTTACTATTTTTAGAATGTCACTGCGCTGTCCACAACGCTTCCCTTGCACCCGTAAGTTGTTCTTACTGTCAAAGTGAAAAGGTCGAATCAATTTATAGCCACGCGAAAAATACACTCTCACCTATCTCTATATATTTATAGATATAAATATACATATATATATATACGGCTTCTCTGTGTGTGTGTGTGTGTTTGTGTGTGTGTGTGGGCAAAAACCTGTGTATTGTAGAGTTCTGTTTGTGATGTGGTCTAGCGGCTTTTGTCTGTCTGTATGTTCTGGCATTTGAGAAGCCACAGCAGATAATATAGGGCTAAGAAATAAGCTCTAAAATTCTCAATCCCGTTTGACAGGACTTCGCCTTCAAAGGTGATTGTGGTGAACCGCCACGCTGTCTGTCTCTGTCTCGCGATTCACCCCGGCGAAGCCGGGTATTCCTCTAGCCGCGATTATCTCCCTTCCTCCGTGTGGCAATGCCGGGTCCCAGGCGCAGCCTGGTATTCGGCTCTACTTCTTCCCGGTGAAGCCGGTACCCGGCGAAGCGGGTAATCATCTATATATATACGACTTGTGTCTGTGTGTGTGTGTGTCTGTGTGTGAGTTCGCGATGCACGGCCAAAGTTCTCGATGGATCTGCTTCAAATTTGGTGGGCATATTCAGGTAGACCCGGGACAGGACACAACCTGGTCGATATTTCAACACGTGCTCTCAGCGCGCAGCGCTGAACCGATTTTGGTTCCACCTCAGCTATTTTGGTTCCACCTCAGCTACCCGGGCCCCCATACCGACACACCAAAGCCAAAGTTCTCGGTGGATCTTTTTCAAATTTGGACACCGTATTCAGCTACACCCCGGACACAATATCATCGATGAGATATTTCAACACGTGCTCTCAGCGCGCAGCGCTGAACCGATTTTGGTTTTTGTGTTCATTTCACCATTATAAGTAACTCTTCCTTATCTTCTCATCTTCTCCAGGTTTTCAGCGTTTACCTCCCTTCCTTCGTATGGTGCACTATAGTATGAGTGGGGCGTCTTCGGATATTCCCGGCGTTCTGTTACTATTTTTAGAAGGTCACCGCAGTGTCCAGAACGTAAATTGGACCCGTAAATTATCCTCACTGTAAAAGTGCAAAGGTCGAATCAATTTATAGCCACGCGAAAAATACACTGTCATCTATCTCTCAAAAGATACGGCTTCTCTGTGTTTGTGTGTGTGTGTGTGTGTGTGTGTGTGTGTGTGTGTGTGTGTCTCTCTATGTGAGCAACACCTGGGGATTGTTCAGTTCTGTTTGTGATGTGGTCTGGCGGCTTTTGTGTATTTGTATGTACTGGCCTTCCTTTGAAAAGCCATAACAGTTCAAAAGGGCTTACAGATAAGCTATAAATTGCTCAATCCTGTTTGAGTGGAGTTCGCCTCCAAAGGTGATTAACACGGTTACATTCGTCGACAAGGATGGGACTCGATATGGTCAGGAATGGCATTATGGCCACTGAATCATTTTCGTGCTGTTCCCATTCCACGAATCTGGGAGGGACCTAAGCTTGGCGGGTCCATTGTTCGGACCCGGCGAAGCCGGCGTACGGCTCTAAGTACTTCTTCCCGGCGAAGCCGGCTACCCGGCGAAGCGGTATTCATTATAGTCTAGTATATATATATATATTCTATATATATATATATATATATATATATATATATATATATATATATATATATATATATATATATATATTTCTTTTAAATCTTAACAGCGACAGCTGTTTTAGTTGAGAACAATGTTATTTAATTGGTACATATATTCAAATATAATAGTAATGTTGTAGTCTTTCGTTTGTCTCTATGTTATACGTACCACAAATGCAATTTCTATATGTGAGATAATAAAGTTAATTTGTTTTGATTTGATTTGATTTGATTTGATTTGATGTCGCCGAGGCGAAGCTCTGGGAGTTGCTCTGCTCCATGCCGTCTGTCGAAGAACTTCTTGTTGTTGGTCTTTGATCTTGCATCTTTCTCTGCAATAATGTTCTTCTTGACTTGTTGCGGATCGAGGTTTGTTGGAATGGTTGGGAGATTTGTTCTCAGTCTCCGGCCATAACAAAATTCCGCTGGACTCACTCCTGTCGGCGCTGTTGCTGTGGCTCTGTATGCCAATGTAACCTCACTGAACTTTTAGGGATAGTTTTTGTTCAAGGGCCAGTAAGAATAGAAGTCTTTAAAGGCACAATATGCCTCCCGTAAACCATCACAGATACTGTCAGGCTTTTACACACAGTACAAACACCCTTCCATTTGAACGCTCACCGAACGGGAACATCCTAGGTGCCCTATTAAAACTACATACAAGAGTAATCTAACTTGTTTCCCTGACTATTACAATGCCACTGAGTGAGTGAGTGTGTGTGTGTGTGTGTGTGTGTGTGTGTGTGTGTGTGTGTGTGTGTGTGTGTGTGTGTGTGTGTGTGTGTGTGTTAAACAATAATAATATTACATTTAACATACACAATAATTACAACAGACAAAATAATCACTCTGTCACACCAATAGAGCGATGAAAGGATCTTTTTGGTTCAGAATTTCTTTCGCCAAAACTGTCTTTACCTTGTTAAAAAATATGCATTTTTACGATTTTTGTAGCATGTTGAAGAGACGTTTGCCTGCAATCACGACTCGCTTGACCCCTACCCTGTATAACACATTTTATGAACAAGTAAAACATAAAAACGATTAAATACTATGTATTTATCGTAGAGCCAATAAAATATCCTCTACGAATCTGTCTTTCTTTTTGATTTACCTTATCTGGTTCATATTTTACGACAATTTGAAAATGACGAAAAATCACTCGCAACAGTGTGCGCGAATGAGTTGCGTTTCTTTCGCCGGGGACTATACACTGTGGATCAAATCCAGGATCTTCTTCCAAGTCAAGTCAAGTCAAGTCAAGTATTTTATTGTTTTGGGCCCAGAGGGCTTTGAAACAAAGATATAACTTTAACAAAAAAAGATAACAAATCAGACAGTTAATATATGTAAATTGAGCGGACAAATACAACAATACTATACAACCAAAATAAATTGGCAATATACACTTCCATACATACAAACAAAAAGAAAAGAAAAATAGGTTTAACAAAATCAGGTAAGAGATCAGACAGATAATATGTATACATTAAGCGGACACAAAACAAAACAAAAGCATGCATTACATACATATACATACCAATAAATAAACTAGATGTAACGCTAACATACTAAAATCATAACATGGGCTACAAATCTTGCTAGCTTCATTAGTTTTATCTTAGATTTACAATTCATTGACTGTTCATATTTTAAACAACGCATTGACGTCGGAATGACTATCTTGCTTCCTTTCACCAGGAGGCCGCTGTGAATGCTGAGTTCGTTTCTGACGGAAAACAGCTGCTCTCTGTTCATCCATCGCAGCTGTGCATTGTGGTGATTTCACAGATAAATTTAGCGTTCGAGGGGGTACCCTTAAACAAAAGGGCATAAGTAGTAGTGGGAATGAGTTTTTTCGTGGCGAACTTGATAAAACGTGTCCAGTAGACCCCAATGAATATGTCCAGCCTACTGAAGCTGGATCCTGAGGGGGGTGCACGGTAGGCCTAGCTGGCTTGGAGCCTATGTGATCTGTCTCTAAATCAAATGAGTCAAGTCCCACCAGTTTCTCCAATTTCTCGCAGGCCCAGACCGATGCTAGACACATATTTCTGTCACCAATACCAGTATTATTGCATCACTTCCATAAAGGTAGAGTAGCCTTCTTCCTTTCTGTTAAGCCAATAGGTCTTATTCATGATTGAGCTCTTATTCATTATTGCATTACTTTCACAACAATCTTCTTCCTTGATATTGCGATAGTTGTTTTATCCTACATACGTGAGAGAGACACTCGTGAGATAATAATCGTTCAAATCACACGTGTGTATATCATGTAAATGAGGTCATGTCAAGCAAGTCTGGCAGGGACCTGTTTTTCCACTGCTTATGATGCCAAAGTCACCGAGACAAACGTCATTATAGAAACACAAATTGCGCTCGCTAATTACCCTCGATGAATCTTTAGAACTAACATGTCACGCCACACTTTCAGAGTGACGTTTCTTTGCTTTGACGTAATAGATTGCACGAGGCTTTAGAAGAGATCGAGGTTCTAAAACAAGCGTCTTCAATTTAGCTGCCTCGAATGCAGGACATTTTCAGTAAAATACACGTAAGTACAGTATGTAGGATAAACAGAATACTACATGGCTTGCTGTTCCGTACCAGATTTACACTCGTTGCTTTTTCAAATAGTGAACAGCTCGCTTTCGCTCGCAGTTCAATATTTAAAAAAAACAACTCGTGTAAATCTGGTACGACACAGCAAGCCATGTAGTATTCTCTATATCTCCCATTTATGTACAAACGCCGAAAAGACAATTTAACAGGACACATCAACACTATTATTTTGTTTACCTGTACCAACAGGTGTAGAACTCCCTGTTTCTTTGATATTGTCAATGTTTCGGCTCGTGTTGATCCTGGGATCAACTGAATTTCTTGTGTGCTCTTAGGTCGGGCATCCTATTCCTCTCGTACGACCCACACCGTCCCCCGTAAACCGTCGGTATTTGATCACAGATACTGTCAAGCGTTTACAAACAGTACACACGTCCTTTCCTTTGAACACGTACCACTAGAGAACAGTTTTATATGGCAGCGACTGTTGTTGGAGCATCAATGGGCCGATGTAATTGTGTGTGTGTGTGTGTGTGTGTGTGTGTGTGTGTGTGTGTGTGTGTGTGTGTGTGTGTGTGTGTGTGTGTGTGTGTCTGTGTTTGTAAAATACATGAATCAGAACACGGACCTCTGCTAGAAGTGTTGTGTGTGTTTATATGTATATGTGTGCATGCGTGTGTGTGCGTATGTGTGTATGTGTGGGTTTGTGTGTGTTTGCCTGCGTGTGTGTTTAAGTATGTGCCTGCATTTGCAAGTGTGTGTGTGTGTGTGTGTGTGAGAGAGAGAGAGAGACAGAGAGAGAGAGAGACAGAGAGAGAGACAGAGAGAGAGACAGAGACAGAGAGCGCGCGCATGTGTGTGTGTGTGTGTGTGTGTGTATACATGAATCAAAACACGGACCTATGCTAGAAGTGTTGTACCCAAATCACACACAAACACACACACACACACACACACACACACACACACACACACACACACACCCACACACACACACACCCACACACATACACCACGACCCTCGTCTCGATTCCCCCTCTATGTTAAAACATTTAGTCAAAACTTGACTAAATGTAAAAAGGGCTACCCCCGAATAATGTAACAAATGTTACATTATTCGTTTTTGTTACATTATTATTTTGTTGTATCAATGGTACCCCTCAAAATGGACGCAAAACGTTCATGCGCTCCACACCTGTATCAGTAGAAATGACAGAACACATGATATAAGCAAGATAGCAAAACAAAGCAACCTGTTATGGATCGATAATTGGTTTGGCTTTCTCCTCGTATTTAACTGTTGCCAAGTTAAGCCTATTCTGAATTTTTGTCGATTTTTTACTTGGTACCTGACGTTTTTGTCAGGTTGATTTTGGGGGTACCCTTACTTCGGCGGCGGTCACGTGATACCTATGACATAAATATTGTATCCGAAAAGTGCGCCATATAGCAAAGTAAAGGGCCTTTAATGGCATATCAAGTTTGAATGAAATGACAAGGGAATGAATGTTTTAGTTGGGGTACAACTATGGGTGCAATCATGTTTTTGCTCAGTTTATGTCAAGTTAATCCATATTGCCATCCTTCCAACCAAACCATGTCAGGTGATCCCAGCATTGTAACTATAGACATCATTTGTCCTCTTACAGTGCTGCCAGTGCAACACGGAGTCAGAGTGCTACACCAACGACTGTGACTGCCGATCCAAGCTGTTGATGTGCAAAGCTGGCTGCTGTGCAGAGATATGTTCAAACAGCAAAGTAGTAAGTGTTTTTCGCCATTATGAGAAGACTGATGTAATACGTCTGAAAATAAAAGAGTGCAGAGATTCGGTTCTGCATTGTAGTACATGCCGAAATTGTGGTTTATTTGTGTTGATGAATTAGGTTATGGAAACGTTCCTTCCTCCCCTACAGTTTGAACATGAGCGACCTTTGTGTGGTAGCTCCTATCATCGACACAGAGACTGAAACAGGGACCAGGCGAAAAAAGGCTCGTGCTTTGACAATGCTGGAATCATACCAGGCTTGTTGCTGAAAGCGTTTCTCATGCCATGCATGAATGCACGTTTTGAACATATTCTTTGTTGTGGGATACTGAGGACAAACTTCCCCCTGGAGATGGAGATGCACTTAACGCTTTGTCAATGCAACAAGTTGACTAAATCAGTATCTTGCTAGAGCGCTCAAAACAAATTCATTCGTTGTATTCACCCACTCTGGATAACTTGAACATGTCAAAACAGTTGCAGAAACACACACGTCAAAAACGTTAGGCTTTTTCTCTTTTTTTTAACTTTTGGCAGCGTTCACTCTAAATTTGCCGCCTAAAACGGACTCATTTCTGTCCACAGCCAAAGCTGTTATCACACAAATATTGCTATATATGACAGCTAAGACCGTATTTGTTACATTTTAGCTGTGTTGACCCCGCGTTTCTACTGCAAACACAAATAAAACAAAATCTCAAAGTACGCGTGTGCTGCCTAATATGAACCACCTTGAACAAGTCAAAGAATTAAAAGCTAAAGGCCATTTCCATTATTTCATTAAGAGGCTTGCTGAAAATAACCCATAACTATCCTTCGAGATTTCAAAAAAAATATATGAAATAGTCTTCTTTTTGTGGTAGTTGATAATTTCACTTATTTTTACTCTGTTTTTGATAAACTTCTTTAGTTTCCTTGGAAGACTGGTGGCCGAGGTCTTGTCGATAGAAGTGGGTTACGAAGAGTTACGAACACGTAGAGCCTTACGCAACTCTCCGCAACTCTCCGCAAATGTGCAACTCGGTAGTCACGAAGCTTGGTTAGTCATTTGCGGAGCAACGTACTACCTATGAGGTTTACGTTGTGTGTTCATAGAAATGTATATACATACACGCGTGTATACACACACACACACACACACACACACACACACACACAAACACACACAGGCGCGTGCACGCATACACTCACTGAACACACACACACACACACACACACACACACACACACACACACACACGCACAGGCGCGTGCATGCGCATGCATGCATACACTCACTGCGCACACGCACACACACATACACACACACACACACACACACACACGGACAAACACAGACACCCACACTCACACACACACACACACACACAAACACGTACACAAACACACGTATATACGAACTTACACGAACACAAACACACATACCCACAGTGCAGTGAGTTGATTTTCGTTAATCATAATGACAGGAGTTTCGCTGATACTAGTTGCTCCTTCACGGAAGAACGACACTGCCCCGGCCACATGGTCCTGCTCTCGAAGCGCGCAAGTTGTCTTCGGACAACGCAGTCAGATGATCGAATCGAGGCATTTCTAAAAGTTCTTATTCTTCTGTGAACCATCGTTAGGGCAGCTAGTCAGACGTAGGTACAGGTCAGTAGAGGGAGATGAGCTTGTTAACCACAGTTGTTTACAAGAATGTTTGAGATGGGACATCTGTGGTTCGGAGTCACTTCTATAAGGGCGACGGCCGCCCTGTTAAAGCACTTAACTATTCTCGCTCCTCAGTCGAACAATAACGACGATGGTGTTCTGCATCTGTGGACATTGAGTTTCAGCTCTAGGCTATTTAACTTAATTGCCATTTCAGCGATGTTGTCCTGGAAAGCTCAGCAGTGAAAGTTCTAATGAGTATTGCACTTGTCTTATGTCAGCCGTCCAGCTCCACGTCCACCAAGAAGCTTTTCTTTCGCTAACTTATGCAAGGCAGGCCCGTTTATGGAAATGGTTGATACATGTTAGGACTAATGTCACAGCAAGCTCAGTCTTCAGATGTGTTCAATCCTACCGTGTAAATGTGTTCCGTACACCATTTTGTTTTTACTGACAATAGAGAGATTAAGTGTACAGTTTTAGTGGTAGTAGTAGTGGTTAACTTAAGGAATATCTATGTATCATTCCGCATTCCGCTTACCATAACGAAACCGACAAAAGCGCATTGGCCCGTACGTTTAGTTTCACTTTCGTTAACGTGATGGGAGGGAAGACAACTGTTGCAATAATTCGAAAGAGTAGCGTCCCATGTCTGGACTCTTCAGTTGGAAAAAGAAGAAAAGTCATACACGGAGCAGACGACTCAGCCAAAAACAAGAACAAAAGAAACGATTATTGTAATGTTGTTTGTATTGATACATCTTAATGTTTCTGTGATACATTTTAACCACTCAAGTATTGAATAGGCGCATGCGGAACGTTCGACGTGTACAGAATCTTCAGAAAGTGAATGCGCTGGAAGAGAAGTGTTTGCGTGCATCTTTCTCTGTCTGCAGATTCACTCATTCCGATTCATTTCTTTGGCTGAGAATTTAGTGCATCAAACCTGGAATAAATCACACATGAAACTGACATTTGTAGCATTAAGTTGTTCAGTAACATACTAGTTATAAAGAAATGTATGAATAAACACGCGTTCGCTGAGTTTTCACATAACATTCAGGGCTCGTTATTTCTGTCGATTTAACCACCGCTCGTTAGCTGATCAAAGGGAGCAAACGTAAACTTTGACCCCTAACCTTTGAACTGCGCACAAAACGCTGACGTCACCACATAAAAAAATACCGATAACCACTAACACTAACACTCACACTGTACACTTAACGAGTCTAATATCGACTCACAGACCGTTATGGTATGACGGCGTAAATGGCGGTGTAAAAACGGTTATACACGTAAAATCCCACTCGAAGAAGAAGAATTACCTTTATACGTCACTCGTTTATCACAGCAGAAACGTTCGTATACCAATAAATATGTACATTTTTGATTAGCTGAGACTGTCAGTTCCATCCGCTGCGTGCCATGGCCTCGACTTTTAGATACAATGATGTCAATCAGTCGACAGAAGCTTCAGTGACCACATATTTTTGTAGAGAAAAAGAGCTTTCTGTTCGTTATTACGCAAATGTGACTTCATAACGTGACTGCAAACATATGTCAGATTCATTATTCATCAAAATCCCAACACACAACAAATCACAGTTTTGGTCAAGTTTTACCCCCGTGTCTGGCCTTAAAGAACTCGGAGTACTGGCATGAAGAGGTTGGCCTTATTCTCAAACGCCTTAACCCCCCCCCCCCCCCCCCAAAAAAAAAAAAGCAGGACATGTCGCCAAAACTCCACTCGAGGAGCAGCGCAAGGTTACATTAGAATGGCACGTGCTCATTGCCTGTCCGTGGTGTTTAAAACTTGAAGCCAGTGCGGTCCAACACGGATACTCATGGGTTTATGCTGCACCATGGTAACGCCTGGTCTCAGACAGCTTCCACAGGAACCGCATTTCTAGCAGCTTAGTGTGTCCCCTTGATGTCCCATTCTACAAGTTATAGAGCTTTATTAAGGACTTTCAGAACAACCTACCTATCAATGAAAAACAAGATTACTTCGTAGATAATGACAGGTACACCATCTTCATTTTTACAGGACAAATTAGTTTGCACAAAGACACAACAAAACTCCTCCAAAAGGGTTCCAATACTGTATTACAAAACACTCACTTTCTGCTCAAATCTTTGTTATGGCAGAGACATAGATGTATGTCTCAGGTTATGGGAGGCAACAAGAAATGACAGTGGGCAGACACTAAATACACGATTAACTTAGTTTGCCTGTCTTGCTGGTTTTCTGTTCGTGTGTCTGTCTGCGTGTCTGTTTGAGTGTCTGTCTGTCTTACAGCCTGTCTGTCTGTCTCTCTTTATGTCTGTATGACCATGGTTATGCCAAAAATACAAATAACCACGCACGCACGCACACACACATACACACGCACACACACACACACGCGCGCGCGCACACGCACACGCACACACACGCACGCACGCACGCACACACACACACACACACACACACACACACGATTACACACACACCCACATACACACACACATCCACATCCACACATCCACACACACACATCCACACACACACATCCACACACACACACGCGCGCGCACACGCACACACACATACACAATTACACACACACACACGCCCGCACATACAAACACGCACACACACACGCACACACACACACACGCACACACACACACACACATACACACACACACACACACACACACACACACAAAGCAAGGTCAGAGCAAAGTTGTGAACAAAGGATATGATCATTCTGCGATGAAAACTGGCTTCATCCCAGCGGATATGTTTATTACTGGGACAATGTTAATGTCATTATCCGTCAAAGGAGACGCTGAAACGATGCGATCGAATTCTATTTGATGTATTCCATTCACCAATCGTTATTTGCAGACTACTGCGTTAACAGAGTGCTGTCCGTGCAACGGGGAATCAGAATGCAACAGCAACAACTGTGCCTGCCACTCCGGACACACAAGGTGCTCAGCTAACTGCTTTGCTGGGGGATGCACAAACAGCAAGCTTGTAAGTACTTGATTAAATAATAGACATTGCATAGCTTGTGACACAGCTGTATTCGTCGTCCCTGCTGTCATTTAATCAATCAATCAATGAAGCTTATATCGCGCATATTCCGTGGGTACAGTTCTAGGCGCTCTGCAGTGATGCCGTGTGAGATGAAATTTTATACGGCCAGTAATTGCAGCCATTTCGGCGCATATATACCTTTCACGGCCTATTATTCCAAGTCACACGGGTATAGGTAGACAATTAATAACTGTGCCTAAGCAATTTTGCCAGGAAAGACCCTTTTGTCAATCGTGGGATCTTTAACGTGCACACCCAATGTAGTGTACACGGGGGGAGAGTTCGGACACCGAAGAGAGTCTGCACACAAAGTTGACTCTGAAATAAATTTCCGCCGAACCTGGGATCGAACTCACGCTGACAGCGGCCAACTGAATACAAATCCAGCGCGCTACCAACTGAGCTATATCCCCGCCCAGCTCTACTTTTTCACTAAAATGGTAGAGTTTGATTTTTAGAGTTTGTACATTTTCTGGGTTGTCACAAAAATCCACCGAAGTGTCCCCCACCTGCTCTGGAAGATTTTATTAACAGCGCCTCAAGAAGCTCAGTCACCTTCTCTGGAAGATTTTATTTACAGCGCCTCAAGAAGCTCAGTCACCTTCTCTGCATGCAGTAAAAGCACAGAGAAGGGCGACGGCCGCCCTGTTAAAGCACTTAACTATTCTCGCTCCTCAGTCGAACAATAACGACGATGGTGTTCTGCATCTGTGGACATTGAGTTTCAGCTCTAGGCTATTTAACTTAATTGCCATTTCAGCGATGTTGTCCTGGACAGCTCAGCAGTGAAAGTTCTAATGATTAGTGCACTTGTCTTCTGTCGGAACAATCAGACCCCACCTCGAGTACGGCTCCACAGCGTGGTCAACCTCAGCCAAGACAAACCTGCAGACCCTTGACCGTGTGCAAAACCAGGCCCTCCGACTCATCACTGGTGCAATGAAATCCACGCCCATCAAGGAAATGGAGAAGCTTACCACCATCCAACCCCTCTGTCAGAGAAGAGAAGCCAAGACTATGGTACAGGCCGAGAAGCTCAAGTGCCTACCCGACCACCCCATGAAGCACAGACTGAGCAACCTCACCAAGAACCGGCTTAAACGGAGCAGTTTTGTACACGAGAGCAAGAAACTTTCTCGACAGTACAGGGAAGTCCTTCCACAGAACACTCTACCTCTGACTCAAGAAGAAGAGGAAACCCCCAAGGCAACAGAGAAACCAGGCATCCAGATCTGCACAAGTGTTCCACATGTTACCTCAGGAGAAGATCAGAATGACACAGCTCGACAGGCACTCACCTTAGCCCTGATCGACGAACAGTACCCAAAAGAGGCGTGGATCCATGTATACACCGATGGATCAGCAACTAACGCCGTGCTCAATGGAGGTGCAGGCATTCTCATCCAGTTCCCTGGGGGACATACAGCTACATCCAGCGTTGCCACTGGCAAACACTGCACAAACTATAAAGCAGAAGCAGAAGCTCTCATGCAGGCCGCCTCCTTCGTTCAGGACTCCGCAGACCCTTGCTACCAAGTTGTCTTCCTCTCAGACGCCCTTTCAGTCCTTCAGGCCCTAGAGAACGACAAACTCCCACAGCTGGCCAAAGCATTGCAGATGGTCAGACAAACCAGAAGAGTTGTCCTCCAGTGGATACCAGCACACTGTGGGATACCAGGAAATGAAAGGGCAGATGAGCTGGCAAAAGAAGGAGCCGTGGAAGACCAACCTGAAAACAGTGTCAGCTTTAGTGAGCAGAAGACAATCATCAAGGCATTGATGAGGCCAAGGACAAACAGAGATGACTACCACACAATGTCCAGAGAGCAGCAAGTCAACCTCATCAGGCTGCGTACTGGCCACAACAGGCTCAATGCTCACATGAACCGAAAGTTCAAGCTGGCGCCATCACCAACCTGTGCCTGCGGTCAAGAGGACCAAACAGCGGAACACATCTTACAGCGATGTCCCTTACTAGATGAGGAACGAAAAGAAGTGTGGCCGTCACCAACTCCCTTGCAGACCAAACTATACGGCAGTCGACAGGAGTTGGAGAAAACGACAACATTTATCACCAGTGCTGGACTGATTGTGTAACCTCTGCGAACGCCAAGAAGAAGAAGAAGTCTTCTGTCAGCCGTCCAGCTCCACGTCCGCCCAGAAGCTTTTTGGGGTAACGTATGCAAGGCAGACCCCATCCGTTTGTGGGAATGGTTAATACATGTTAGGACTGATGTCACAGCAAGCTCAATCGTCAGATGTGTTCAATCCTAACGTGTAAATGTGTTCCGTACACCCTTTTTACTACTGATAATATTGACTCACTGGGCTTTATACATCACTCGTTAAGTACAACAGAAACGTTCGTGTACCAATGAATATGTACGTTTTTGATTAGCAGAGACTCAGATGTTTCAAATGGTATAAAATACGATGTCAGTTCGGTCCGCTGTGTGCCATGAACATAGCGTCATCAACCGGTTCATGAATGGCCCTCCTATGAATGACATTAGGGAGGTTTAGATATTGCATCACGTACCCCGACCTCACCTATCCCTATCGAGATAAGTCACGCAGAGGAATGTTGTAAAACTGCTCGTTAGATACCACGTCACTTATCAAAGTAGGGCAAAACTCCTTTCGAACATCATGCATTTTGTGCTTTAAAAAATCTTCGAGCGTTGGCTTGTGTTTGTTCTGGGTCACTGGCCACAACGCTTTCACCCCCGCTTATAAGGGTGTGTGTTAGTGTGTAAGTGGGCGTCGTTATGTGTGTGTGTTTGTATGTCTGTCTGCTTGTCTGTCTGTCTGTCTGTGTAAATGGGCGACGCCATGTGTGTACGAGTGTGTTTGTGTGCGTATGTGTGTGTGTCTGTGTGTGTGTTTGTGGGTGTGTGTGCGTGTGGGTGTGTGTGCGTGCGTACGCACATGCCTTTATGTGTGTACCCAAACCTAGCCTTCAATTCAAATGAATTGGACGGAACATTACTTTAGGGTCGTTTATAGTCTTTATGAAACAAAAGATTCTTGCGAGGCAGTTTTACTAACCAAACTAAACAACACCCCCCCCCCACCACCACACACGCAAGATACACGTGTGCATTGGGTTACCTAGCAGACTTGATCTGTTCCTTGGAAAAGGTTACTGTTATGCTGAATTTTCAGTCTTTTTAAACATACGCTTCCTCGCGCAAGGTACTTGCTTCCTTGGAGTATTTTGGTCGAGATGACATTTCTTTTTTTTTTTTTTTTTTTTTTTTTTTTTTTTTTTTTTTTTTTACAATTTTATTCAAATAAATAACAACAATCAACAATATCTCATACAATGAATTAAATACATCTTATCGAGTACAACAAGCTAACTTTTTTTTTAACGTTTTGTTCTTCGAACACTCACACAAAAATGCTTCTTATCTGTAACTGCCTATTAAAAATACTTTCCAACGGTAAAAACGAATTTGTTTTTTTTATATATACTAACGCACATCTTTCCGATTAAGATAATGTGGTTCAATTTATACATAGTTGCCTTTTTCACCATTACAAAATGCATACCAAATAAAACATCACTAACTTTCAAAACAATCTTAATTTCTAAAGTACGAAAAATAAATTCTTCAATAAACTTCCAGAATTTGTATACAACCGGGCATTCAAAAAAGAATTAGTGTTCAATGAAATCAGTTACATCACAACAGTAATTACATTTATTAGTTTCCGTTACTTTCATTTTACACAGGAGAATGTTGGTCGGATAAATGTTGTGCATAATTTTCCAGTGTAAAACTCTTAATCTAGTCTCTTGTGTTGACTGATGGGCAACTATCCAAGAACGTTCATCAATTTCTACATTAAACTTTCTCTTCCAAAATCCTCCGGAACATGGTACATCTGTTTTCATATTAATAATCTCTTTCCGATATTCTTTGGCACTTAACACATTTTTGCCGTTAAACAGTGGGGTAATACAAACATCATCAGTCATATTTACAACATTTTTCCTCATGAATAATGACACAGCAGCTTTTACAACATTATATTCAAGAATTCGGTTTGGCGAATATCCAATCAAATCACATATATCTTGATATGATAATATGTCTCCCGAACGTACAATGTCAGTTAATACCAATACACCTCGTCGTATCCAACTTTCAAAAAATAAAACTTTGCCACTATACGTTATGCATGCATTATTCCATAATAAAATCGGCCCGATTGTCCCACGATCGTAGTGGTTATTATCCAGCCAATATTTTAATACTGCTTTCCAAAAGTGTGATTTCACTAGGTCTAACCCTTTAAATCTTGCACTGTTTACATTCGATAAGAAACATTCAAAGTGCTTTCCAAAACGCAAATACATCATCTTTGGAGTGAGACTCCAATTATCATTTTTATTTCATGTAGTCAGTTTTGAAACCCATTGTAATAAAAAAGAAATTTGCATTTGCCTAATATCGATCATTTTTAAACCACCTTTTTCAATTTCAAAACATAAACCGCTTCTTTTCACCTTTTCAAAGGCCTTCCGATTACAATCTCTTTTTCGCCACAAAAATCTGTACAATAAGGTATTGACTTCATTCAAAACACAGTCAGGTAATACAAACGCTTGCATAATATACACAAATTGTGAAATTAAAAACGTTTTCACAATACATATTTTCCCTAAAATGCTCAAATTTCGCTTCTCCCACGCACAAATCAATCGCTTAATATTCCTTATTCTTCCAGTCCAGTTATCTTCTACCAAAGAAGCACTCTTATCATTACAAAAATATACACCCAAAATCTTCAACTTCTTCTTCCAAACAAAATTATAAAATGTTTCATCACAATGTTTCCTACTACCCAACCACATCGCCTCAGACTTTCTCTTATGTATCCTTAAGCCTGAAAAACTAGAAAAGTCATTCATTACTTCAAGTGCATAATACATATCAATCCCATCCTTTAAAAAAGGGTGATATCGTCTGCATACAGAGCAATTTTAATAACGGTTGCAATATCAACATTATTCCATAACGAAATTCCTTTAATACGTCTACACTGTCTTATTTTTGATGCCAGCAATTCAATGGCCAGTACAAAGGCCAAACATGAAAACGGGCACCCTTGACGAATCCCGGCTTTCACATCAAAAAAATCCGACAACCATCCACAATACTGCACTGAGCTAACCGTGTCGTTCATTAACACAGTCACCCATTGAACAAATTCTGGCCCAAACCCGAATTTTTGAAAGGCTTTAATAATAAACTCTTTTGAAATACTATCGTACGCTTGAACACAGTCAATTGCGACCAACAGACCAGGTTGATTTAACTCGTGTGACTGTTCGATTACATCATCAATTAACCTTAATATTGTAGATACTTTTCTGCCTTTAATATAACCGACTTGATCTTTCTGAACAATATCACCAATAACGCTTCCTAACCTTTTTGCCAAACACTTGGCTATCAGTTTATAATCGCTGTTTGTAAGGGAGATGGGTCTCCAGTTGTTTAATTCATTTTTGGGCAAGTCCTTTCCCTTGTGTATAAGAGTAATGACAGCTTTGCGCTGCGTGGAAGACAATTTTCCATCGTCAAAACTTGCATTAAAAGACGCAATTAACAATGTTCTGATGCGGGTCCAAAACACTTTCAAAAATTCTGCAGTAATACCATCAACCCCAGGGGCCGACCCAGATTTCATTTGTTTAAGTGCAGCGAGAGCTTCGTTTTCAGTTATTAACCCTTCACACTCATTTCTCTGAAAATCTGAAATCTGTAATGTTGTCACATCAGATAAAAACTGATCCACCTTTTCGTCCATGTTTTCAACGTTTACTTTTTTTCTGTACAAGTCAGCATAGTAATTCTTTTGCGCGTTCAAGATTTCACGCTGGTCAGTTATCACTTCCCCAGATTCACACTGTATACTGTCCATAATCTTCGCATTTGCTCTGGCTTTTTCAAGGTTGAGAAAATACTTTGTGTTCTTTTCTCCCTGTTCTATCCACTTCGCACGGGCGCGTACTTGGGCTGCGCGAGCTTTACACTGCTCAACTAATTCTATTTTTAACTTAAGGTTCTCACGCTCGCATTGCATTCCACAGTTATCTGGGTCATTCGCTAACCTTGCATCCAAATCATTTAATTCAGCATACAACAAAACAATACCGTTTCTTCTTTCAACGCTTTTCTTCTGCGCGTACTGCATTGCATAATCTCTTATTTCACATTTTAACAGCTCCCATACGGTTTGATAATCAGTATCGTTTATAAAATCATATGCGTGATTTTCAATCATTCTATTCATACCATCAATGAAATCTTTATCCTGGAGGAGAGAATTATTGAATTTCCAGTAACTCGGGCCTCTGTCAATCTCAGTTAATTTGAGTTGCACAGAACAACCTCTGTGGTCGGAAAAGGGAACAGACAATAAACAACATTCCGTAGTTCCATCAAAAAGTGTTGCACATGTAAATACATAGTCAATTCTCCTAGCAATAAACGGATTCTTCTTTGACCAAGAAAATTCTTTAATACCAGGGTTAAATAATCTCCATACATCAGATGACATTTCTAAATTTAACTTGGGTCGTCCTTGCGTGCTTCATGGTTTGCTGTGATATCGCAGAGCCGTTAGAACGGGTCACCCGATTTATTTAATTTTCTACTGTTCAAAAAAAGAAACGCATAGCTTGTAATATTTGGTTAATTTAGTTATATGGCTACAAGGATATCCACCAAACTGCAGAAAATGTTTATCTGGTCGTCGAACTTTTGTCCATTGCCACAAGTGAGCTCTGCACGTGACGCATGCGTTATCAGTGGCTACAATGTCAAAATTGCTCATTTGGCATGACCACTCGTCATGCTTCAGTGTAATCTCGTGAAACTCGGGGAATATTGAGCTCTCACCATGTCTTCCAAAACCCATAAAAGCGGATTGTTCGCCACAAAGAAATCAGACGACAATTCAGCGACGAAAGATGGCCCGATTGAGCAGAGAAGACCGCCAAATTGCATTGGGTCGTTTACAAGCAGGCCAAAGTCAAAATGCAATCGCCAGGCACTTCCACGTGTCCCAGAGCACCATCAGTAGACTGTGGGTCAGGTTTCAAGCCACTGGCTCCGTTGCTGACTTGCCACGAGTGGGAAGACCAAGGGCGACAACTGCTGCTCACGACCGCTTCATACGGCTCCGCCACCTCCGGAATCGTTTCCTGTCGGCCTCATCTTCTGTCCAGGCTCTCCCCGGGCCACACCGATTATCGGACCAGACCGTGCGGAACCGCCTGCATGAAGCTGGTTTGAGAGCTCGCAGACCTCGCAGAGTAGCTGTCCTCACCCGCCGCCATCGCCAGAACCGAGTGCAGTGGGGCAACCAGCACTTTCGCTGGACCGTCCGGAATCACTGGAGACACGTGTGGTTCAGCGACGAGTCCTATACTTCCTGCTCCAGCGACATGATGGTCGGAGGAGGGTCTACCGGAGAGTAAACGAACGTTACGCGCCCAACTGTGTGGATGAGGCACCCGTTCATGGTGGTGGAGGCGTCATGGTGTGGGGGGCGATCAATACCGCTGGAAGGAGCACCCTGGTGCACGTCCAAGGGCGCATAACTGCCCAGCGATACGTGGAGGAAATTCTGCGCCCACACGCCCTTCCTCTTCTGGCTGACCAGGATGCCATATTCCAGCAGGACAACGCTCGCCCGCACACAGCACGACTCACCACCCAGTTCCCCACCGACCACCATGTCCAGGTGCTTCCCTGGCCATCCATGTCGCCAGACATGAACCCGATAGAACACCTCTAGGATGAATTGGACAGACGTGTGCGCAGGCGAGAAGAAGCGCCGGCAAATCACCGCGATCTATTGCAGGCACTTCAGGAGGAGTGGGACACCATCCCACAGCAAGATATCCGGCATCTGATCCAGTTCATGCCCAGAAGGTGCCGGGCAGTTGTTGCTGCGCAAGGCAGTCACACCCCCTACTGACTTGACAGCCTCGGCACCCAATCGTATTGATTGACTGATTGATTTGAAGATGCAAATGAACTGTGTGTGCATTCAACTGTGTCCATACCAAATTTCAAACAAATAATCTAAATATTGGATTTTCTGTTAATTTTTTCGAAAAATAAAACAAATTTGGCAAGTAGCAACTATGCGTTTCTTTTTTTGAACAGTATAGTCAAGCAACCACACAACTAAGCAATGTGGTTTATGCGCCAGGATATAGGAAAATGCTGTAAGGGAAGGTCTCGTACTTTATTTGAATGGTTCATATTTAGATTTTAAAGTAATATGAGATACGTTGCCTTCACGTATAAAAACAGTTTTATACGTGATCACGCCCGTATCAGAAGCACGCACAGCGATCGACAGTGGGAATACCCGCAGTGATAGGGGTGTAGTATGCACGTAACGTGGTATCTAACGCTCAGAAGTTGTCAAAAAGAAGGTCACAGTGTTCACGTATTATCGAGACACCGACACATTTGCACTAAAATCCATTCTAGGGGAGCTTTTCCATTATTTTTTCTACCGGAGGGATTGAATTCATTCCACTGAACAGATTTAGATACAAAAAACATTTGAACGAGCGGTATTTTGCTTTCTGTGTCTGCTTTTCGAAGTGAATCGAGGCGAGCACACTCAATAGGCCCACAGAAGGATACGCGACGTAAGTCTCAGTGCCTTGTCGTTCGTGGGGTCATGCTCTTGACACATCGGCGACTACGATGTATACAAACCAGAACTTATGAAATAATGGACTGAAGCGTGAAACTTCTCGGATGGTTGGACTTGATAAAATCTGACATACGTTGCGCTGACGTATGGAAGGGTTTGCTACGTGAACACGTACCTAATCACCACACGCAGCGCGACCCGCATGTGGGATACTTGTCCTGGTAGGTGACGTAGCTGATAGGTGACGCAGTTTCTAAACCTCTTTATTCTTTCTGTTGCGATGACGTGTGAACCTCGTTATTGATGTGACTTGGAAAATCGGTAGGATTTAGGTACCCCCAAAGTCGGTCGGAATTGGATACACTTAGCCTATACGCATGCATCCACACTGAAACGCCTGCAACAATAACAATAAAAATCAAACTTAAAAAAGCACTTGAAAGTAAGCAAACAAAGCAACTATTGATTTCCTACGAGTTTATGATCGTGATTGGCTGTCTTTCCAAGTTGGAACGTCTTAAATTTGCTGTCTGACGTCATCATAGTGTTGAAAAACGAACTTTCACTTGACCACAACATTCACATTGCTCTACATTCAAGGATTGAAACAAAAACCCACTGGCATTGATCAGACACAGTCACTGAATGTTGCTATGTTACACATGAATCTGCTAAAATGTGGTAAGAAATGACCGTCAACAGTGCCGGATGGACGTGAGATTTCAAGGTTTTCATAGACAGACAGTACATAACGTGTTCTGAAAGAAACACATGCTGAAAAATTATTTAGTCAGCCAGTTGATCAGCTGCCTGGAAACGGACAGGAAGTGTGTAATTGGTCGCATCATGAAAATTGTATTCGCATGGTGGGTATAGCAGACGATTTGTCTGCCGGATGGACGTGAGAAAAAATAAGACGGACAGTAAATAACGTGTTCTGAAAGAAACACATGCCGAACAATTCTTTAGTCACCGAGCCAGTTGATCAGCTGCCGGGCAACGGACAGGAAGTGTGTAATTGGTCGCATCGTGAAAATTTGCTTTGTATGCCGGGTAAAGCAGACGATTTGTCTGCCGGACGGACGTGAGAAAAAATGACAAAAGGACCAAACGCTAGTAAAATAAGCTGCAGTTAGCATTTCAAAACCATTTCAAATCGTGTTTTGATGGAAATTGTTACGTATTGAAAGCATTTTACGTCCGAACTTTTTGACAGTCATTCAAACTTAACAGATTAGTCATTAACAGTTTTGACACGGACACGAGTAAGGAAAAGACCGTTTACAGCACATGCGATTGTATTGTATCGACTAACAAAACAAATTCATTCATTGTTTTTTTTTACTCAGTGTGTTCATCATGGGTTCCTAAATTCATCAGGAAAGCAAGTGGGGTGGTTGGGAGGAAGCAGGACAATTTCACATCAACACATGAACGACGACTGACTGACAAGGTACAGAAGATTTTGGCTGACGACTCGCACCCACTCAGACCGGAATTTGACAGTAGACGGACAGACAGGAGCAACAGATTCAGACAACCAACCGCAAGATCCACACGCTACAGAAATTCGTTCATTCCATCTGCAATTCACATCTTCAATTCTCAGGTGGGGCGGTAGATGCTGGTGTTGTCGCTCTGATGCACGGGGTCAGTGTTCTGTATTGTTTCAGTATTGATGATTTTGTTTTGCATGATTATACACTCTTATTCTACTCTCTTAGACAATATGTGATATCCCGGGCGGGGATATAGCTCAGTTGGTAGCGCGCTGGATTTGTATTCAGTTGGCCGCTGTCAGCGCGAGTTCGATCCCAGGTTCGGCGGAAATTTATTTCACAGAGTCAACTTTGTGTGCAGACTCTCTTCGGTGTCCGAACCTCCCCCCGTGTACACTACATTGGGTGTGCACGTTAAAGATCCCACGATTGACAAAAGGGTCTTTTCTGGCAAAATTGCTTAGGCACAGTTAATAATTGTCTACCATACCCGTGTGACTTGGAATAAGGCCGTGAAAGGTAAATATGCGCCGACATGGCTGCAATCTACTGGCCGTATAAAATTTCATCTCACACGGCATCACTGCAGAGCGCCTAGAACTGTACCCACGGAATATGCGCGATATAAGCGTCATTGATTGATTGATTGATTGATGTGATAACCGGCAAGGTGCTGACTTTCGTTTGTGCATTGTTGATGGTGAATGCATGTTAATTTATTTTTAATATACTTTCTTATGTGATAACCAATGTGCTGTATTTTCTCAGTTTTGCTGATGTTATACGCTTGGTACATATATTTACTCATTTTCCTTAAATAACATGTGATAACATTACTTCATAGCTAAGCACATGATTTTACCTATGGCACAACACAAATCTCTAGCCTCCCTCTCTGAGATGCGTTTAAAGACAGACTGTTAAAAGAGAATAAATGTATGTACATAATTATGATAGAATATTGATGTATGAATTGAAGAAATGTATAAGAACACAAGAATGTATGAATGACAAAGAACAAACGTTTATTTTTGAATGTTTTATGTATGTTTTATTACGGACACAAAAGCTCAGCAATGCAATTTCTCTTTTAGAGACTAATAAAGTTATTGTATTGTATTGTATTGTATTGTATTGTATCTATCTCTGTTCTTTGGTTTCTAATGTACATTTAAATGGATTTCGTTGTATTTTGTTTCCTGGTGCCGTTGCAATGTGGCTGAAGAGGGAAATCGTGTCGGTCTCATTTCTCACGTCCGGCACACCTCTTTCGCACGTGGGGAAGGAAAACTTGACTTAAAATTGATCAAAGTTTATTTTTCATATGTGAATTATGAAGACATTTGACATAGACCAGTGAAATTTCACGACAAAACAAAAGGAGGCATTTTATTGACTATCAAAGTCACGGACATTGCTAACACTGAAGACTGTGAAACCTGCCTCCAACATCCTCGAGTTTTAGACACAATGACGTCAATCAGTCGACAGAAGTTTCAGTGAGAATATATTTTGTAGAAAAAAGAGCTTTCCGTTCGTTATTACCCAAATGTAACTTCATAACGTGACTGCAAACATAATTATGTCAGCTTGAGATTTACTGGCCGATGTGAATGCGTGATATATTGTGTAAAAAATTCCATCTCACACGGCATATTGTAAACGCCATGAGCCTCCCCAAATAGGAGAGGGTATGTGCGTAGAAATACTCACAAATAATAAATAAATAAAATTCATCAAAATCCCAACACACAACAAATCACGGTTTTGGTCAAGTTTTACCCCCGTGTCTGGCCTTAAAGAACTCGGAGTACTGGCATGAAGAGGTTGGCATTATTCCACCCCCCCCCCCCCCTCCTCAAAGCAGGACACGTTGCCACAAATCCGAACAACGCAAGGTTGCATTAAAATGGTACGTGCTCATTGCCTGTCTGTGGTGTTTAAAGCTGGAAGCCAGTGGGGTCCAACGACGGATACTCATGGGTTTATGCTGCACCATGACAACGCCTTGTCTCACACAGCTTCCACAGCAACCGCATTTCTAGCAGCTTCGTGTGTCCCCTTGCTGTTCCATTCTACATGTTCACCTGACCTGGACCCATACGACGTCACATGTCAAGAAACTGCTCTTAGAGGAACCCGTTATGATAGTTCGGGTGCTGCAGACCGAGAGTTAGCGAGGGTCATTTTGGGTATCGACAAAAACACTTGCTCCGACGTGTTCTAAAGACATTTTCTACAGAATCTTGAAGATCATAGCTGAGGATAAATGAACAAATGGTATTATCAAACTAATTAGCACAAAGGTGACTATTTTAGAGAATTGAAGACATGTCAGGAAACAACAACAACAACAACAACAACAACAACAACAACAACAACAACAACAACAACAACAACAACAACAACAACAACAACAACAACAACAACAACAACAACAACAACAACAACAACAACAACAACAACAACAACAACAACAACAACAACAACAACAACAACAACAACAACAACAACAACAACAACAACAACAAACAACAAACAACAAACAACAAACAACAACAATTCCGTTCTACTCGTAATATTCTTTGAATGATCAAAGTCGATCTGTTGTTGTTCCAGACGAACACGATACACGTGTGCTGCCGGTGTAACGACGAATCAGAATGCAACACCAAGAACTGTGACTGTCATGCCAGAGGCAAGCAATGCACCAACTGCCCGGCAAAGAGGTGTCAAAGCCGTGTAAGTTCTCTATTGCTGAATGATATTTTTGTTGTAATTATATTTTCATAGAAAATGAGGTCTATATGTGACAGGGGAGGCTAATGAGTTTCTCAGGCAGCAATACAGAGAGAGATAGAGACAGATACAGAGAGAGATAAACAGGGACAAACACAGGAAGATAGAGACAGACAGACAGACAGAGAGAGAAAGACAGGAACAGACAGGGGAACAAAGAGACATACACAGAGAAATAGAGACAATTATACATACAGAGATAGAGACAGACAGACAGACAGAGAAAGACAGGAACAGACAGAGGAACAAAGAGACAGACACAGAGAAATAGAGACAGTTATACATACACAGACAGACGATGAAAGAAACAGACGGACACAGCGAGAGATAGAGACATGCAGACAGAACATATATATAGAGAGAGAGATAAACAGACAGACAGAGATAGGGACAAACAGAGAGAGCGAGAGAGAGAGAGAGAGAGAGAGAGAGAGAGAGAGAGAGAGAGATAGAGACAGACAGAGAGATAGAGACAGACAGACAAAGAAAGAAAGAGGCAGACAGACAGACAGAAGGAGATAAAGACAGCCAGACAGGCAGAGATAGAGACAGAGAAAGAGATATAGACAAATAGACAGACGCAGAGATGGATAGAGAGAGATGGAGAGAGGCAGACAGACAGAGAGAGAGATAGAGACAGACTGAAAGACAGAGAGAGAGAGAGATAGAGACAGTCAATCAGAGACAGACAGAGAAAGACGGACAGAATGAGGATGATACACAAGTGAGAGAGAAATAAAGATGTTGAAGTCAGAGAGTTAGGGTGGGTGTATGTGTGTGTGTGTGTGTATGTGTGTGTGTGTGTGTGTGTGTGTGTGTGTGTGTATGTGTGTGTGTGTGGGTGTGTGTGTGTGTGTGTACTTCTGTTTTTGTGTGCGCGTATGTGCTAGTTAATTCTTACTTTAAAATTGTTTTTGTTTTCTGACATTTTACCTTGTTAGCACACAGACATGGACACGCATCCACACACAAACTCCAACACGCACGCACACACAAAGACACACCGACACACACATACACACCACCCACACATACAGACACACATACAGACACACATGAAGAATGTGTTGCATAAGTGAATCTACATTCTTACAGTGTTGCCAATGTACCGAGGGGTGCAACAGGAACGAAAACTGTGCCTGCCGCTCCACACACACAAGGTGCTCCGCTAACTGCCTCACTGAGGAATGCACGAATCACAAAATGGTAAGGTTTGGTATTGCATATTATAAAACCGGCTGCGAATCTCTCTTTCTCGCTTCTTCTTCTTCTTGTCATTCGCCTATGCTAAACTTGGAGTCCAGCTCTGGTTATGAAGCTGGTGGTCTTATGAAGAGCCTCCACAGGTCCGCTCTCTCGCTCATTCTTAATCACGTATTCCCTCTCTGCTTCTTTCCCTTTGTTAACTGGAAGGAGTGTTTATTTCAGCAACCAAACAAATAACCTCCCAGCAACCGACCTGAACTCTCGATAGCTCATGGGTTGAAAAGCTACACTTTGTGAGTACTACTTTTAGCAACTGAAAAGTTCCGAATGCTCAAATGTACGAAATATACGTCTCTGGTGCAGACAACACAAACATACCGCATTTAACAACTACAGGCTTGAACAACCGAAATCTAATATAAAGTCCATGAGTTCAGCTGAATCGAAATCTAATTAAATCCAAAAGTTCTATCCAGATAAGTGTTCGTAAATAATTGTTTGTCTGTGCACTTAAAAGACCGTTGGGTCGATACATTCATGACTGTAACGTATTTGTGTCAATAACATTCATGACTGTGACGTATTTGTGTCAATAACATTCATGACTGTGACGTATTTGTGTCAATAACATTCATGACTGTGACGTATTTGTGTCAATAACATTCATGACTGTGACGTATTTGTGTCAATAACATTCATGACTGTAACGTATTTGTGTTAATAACATTCATGACTGTGACGTATTTGTGTCAATAACATTCATGACTGTGACGTATTTGTGTCAATAACATTCATGACTGTCGCGTGCATGCACGTTTGCATGTTTAGTTTTTCACACAAAAACTTTGGCCACACCACACAGCACTCACAGAACACCGATGTAAATAAATGAAAATATTTAATAGTTCCCAGTTGGGTGAAATATGGGGGTGACGATGGATGGAACGATGGAAGGGTTAACACGAATACATGAAGATGAACATAACGAACATGAGAAAGTACACAACAGTCAAAATAATGTCAACAAACGACATACGAGACAATCAGGATAGTCAAATACAAAGAACGTACGCCTTAAAGGCCCTCCTCATTCCATAAATGATATCTATCGTTGTAAGAAAGTACTTATCTACACGTTCGACGAATTCAGGGGGGGGGGGGTGCGCCCTCGGGTCGACACCTGCGTCTCTGTCGCGGGGGTGAGAGAGTCAGCTCAGTTGAGAGCTGTCACACGGCACACACTCTGCAGCGACGGCGCCGGTTCGATGTTGCTGCCCAACAGCAGCGTGGTCACGCCGCTGTGACGTTACAAAATAGCTGCTCAAAACAGCGTAATGATGCCTCGGAGATGATCCAGAGGGGCTGCTCACACAGCAGCGTGGGGGTGACGATGCGAAAGTCCAAACTTGCTGCTCAAGCAGCAGCGTGGTTGCGCCTCCTCCATGCTGAGAAGCTAGGGTTCGCACCTTCCCGTCCGGTCTGTCTTCGACAGTAAACACTGAAAGCCTAGAAGGCCAAAGTCAATAATCTCCCCAAAAATATAAGACACGTGACTTCCTCCTCCAATAGACATCATTATTAGGGATGAGGAGGAAGCACAATGACTCTAAACTTTGGTTTCCTTCTACCATATAATTTACCATTATAATGATTTCCTTTTAAACCCTATGATGAACACTATTTACAACAACACAAAGACGAGACAAAACAGTACAACTGGTAACTAATGTAGGTTCCCTGTCCCCTGCCACCGGCCGCTAATTCACCTTCAGCAAAAACTGACAAAAGTCTATCCAATTAGACCAAGAAATATGGCTTACCTCACACAGGCCAATGAATATCATCGCGTACACTTTACGCAACCGACTTTAACAAAGTCCACAGTAGACGTACATTACTACTGAAAATAACTTCGAACTCAAACGACAATTCACACACGAATTTCGAAGCCGTTCGACAAACATCTGGTCTTGGCCGAGACAGAAAAAAGAATGCTTATGAATTTTACAGTCAGCAACCAGGTAACCGGTGAACTCTACAAATAGCGCGCAGCCTACCGTGAACGTCCCGTGCAATGCGTGCAAAGCGTGCAAGGCGCGAATCACTGAGCTAAGCCCAGCTACAGGTCTTCCCACCTTGACACAGGTACCTGTCAGCAACGCCCGACCAAGGAACCTTATAACTACATACAACTGTCCGCGACAATGCCCCCCAAGTTAAGCATAGACATCTGTCTACACGGCAAAAGATTCCTATTCAACGCATGCCCGACTGAGGTAGTCGGCTCCCACGTTGCGACTACCGGGAATCACCCGCACGGTGAAACTGTAGGCTTGCAACAACAAACTCCAGCGCATGAGCCTGCTGTTCACCACCTTTGCTGTCTGCAGGTAACGCAGTGGTTGGTGATCTGTCTCCAACACAAACGTCTGTCCGTACATAAATGGCTGGAACTTCTGGGTAGCCCATACAACGGCCAGACACTCACGTTCAATGGTGGAGTACTTGCTCTCCGGGGTGGACAACTTCCGGCTGGCGTAGGCGACAGGGTGGAACACGCCATCCTTTTCTTGCATAAGCACAGCTCCCAGTCCATGATCAGAGGCATCCGTCCGGAGCGTGAATGACTGCGACAGATCCGGCAGTTGCAAAACTGGCTTTGAGGTCAGCCTGGCTTTCAGAGCCCTGAATGCCTTCTCACACTCGGCTGTCCAAACCACGGTGTTGGGAGAATTCTTCTTTGTCAGATCAGAGAGCGGCAGAGCAATTGCAGAGAAATTTGGAATGAACTTCCTGTAGTATCCGGCTAGACCAAGGAACGCCCGAACTTGCTTCTTGGTCTCTGGAACCGGAGCCTCATCAATTTTCTGCAGCTTGTTGTCCTCAGGTAAGATCTCACCCTTCCTCACCACGTGACCCAAGAAACTCAACTCCTCGAACCCAACGAAGCACTTCTTCGGTCTGGCAGAGAGATTGGCCTGCTCAAGGCGCCGCAACACAGCCTCCAGCGCAGCCAAATGTTCCTTCCAGGTTTCGGTCGCCACCAGAATGTCGTCCATGAAGTTATGAACGTCGTTCCTCCCCAGCGGTTCCAGCAAAGCCCTCATCATACGGGAAAACACAGCCACGGCGTTCTTCAGTCCAAACGGCATGACTGTAAATTGGAACTGGCCTACCGGAGTGGTGAACGCGGTCATGGGACGGACGTCGTCTCGGATGGGGATCTGCCAGTACCCCTTGGAAAGATCAAACTTGCTGAAGTAAGTCGCTCGACCCAAACCAGCGAACAGGTGTTCCACATCTGGGAGTGGTTCAGCATCGAAGACTGTCACATCATTCAGCCGCCTGTAATCCACACAAAAGCGAACCTTCCCATCCTTCTTGCGGATGAGCACAACAGGGGCGTTGTAGGGAGAAGCAGCCGGTTCGATAACACCCAACTTCTTCATGGCCTGCACCTCTTCCTTGATGGTCTCTACCTTGGCATAAGGTAAAGGGTACTGTTTCACTCGAACCGGTTTCGCGGATTCCACCGTCATGTCAAAAACGGCCAAAGGCGTCTGAAGGGGGACATCAGTAAGAACTCTCTCGTGCTTCTCCGCAATCGCCAACACCTGACGTCGTTGCTCTGCAGTCAGTGTAGCAGACAGGTTGATGTCCTCCACCGTTTCTTTGCCTTCCAAGCAGGGCAGGGGTAGTTCACGATCAGGGGAAATCATCTCCTCAGTTTCTTCAACCACAGCAACCGCTACGGTGGGTATCACATCTGAGGTGTCCGCGGTGTTTTGTCGGTCTCTGTACAACTTGAGAAGATTGGCGTGGTACAGCTTCTCACGCCCGTAGATCCGAATCCTGTAGTCTGACTCGCCCTTCTTCTCCAGAACGTCGAACGGTCCCTGCCAACACAACTGCAGTTTGTTCTTCTTCTGCGGCAGCAGCAACAAGACCTTGTTTCCCGGCTGGAACTGCCTTCGAACTGTCTTCCGGTTGAACACCTCCGCGTGTTTCTGTGCAGCAGCTGACAAATTCTGACGCGCCAGTTTGCAGGTTTCCTCAATCCGGTTCCTCAAGTCAACCACATACTCAGAAGTCGTGCGAACTTGCTCATCGACTTGCTCTTCCGTCCATAGGTTGCGAAGAACAGACATGGGTCCTCGCACTGTCCTGCCGTATAGAAGCTCAAAGGGAGAGAATCCCAGACTCTCCTGTGGAACTTCACGATAAGCGAAGAGGAGTGCAGGAATGTAGCGATCCCACTGCTTCGGTTTCTCTTGAGCAAGCTTGCGTAGCATGGTCTTGAGTGTTCCGTTGTATCGTTCCACCAATCCGTTTCCTTGCGCATGATACGGAGTAGTCGCTAAACCCTTGATGGCCAGCAAACGCTCCACTTCTTTCATCACCTCGGACATGAACTGAGTACCACGGTCCGTCAAAATCTCTGAGGGAATTCCTACTCGAGTCCAGACTGCCCACATCGCTTCTGCAACCTTCACAGCCTCAATCGACTTTAATGGAATGGCTTCCGGGTACCGAGTAGCGTAGTCCACAAACACTAAGATGTACCGGTTACCAGACTCAGAAGCAGGGATGATGGGACCCACCAGATCGATCGCCACACGCTCGAACGGCGTATCGATGAGAGGCATCTTACCTAACGGTACCTTCTGTGGCTTATGAGAAACCTTCTGACACTGATCGCAAGACAACACAAAGCGACGTATGTCTGCGCACATACCTGGCCAAAAGAACTGCTGCCAAACTCGATCACGTGTCCTCTGAACACCCATGTGACCTCCCATAGGCGGTTCATGAGCCAACTTGATAACACCTAACCTCATCTGCTGGGGAACAACAACCTGAGTAAAGACGCTACCACCACCGCGATACTCACGGTACAGAATCTTCTTCTTCCAAACAAACCCAACTTCACCGGAGTGACCAGACGTTCTGACGTCTCGGCGATCTGCCGCCTCACGACAACTCTTCAAAGTCGAATCATTCCGCTGAAGGTCATGCAACTGCTCAGGGGTGACTGTTTCTAGCCCTGGAGCAGCAACATGCAACAAAGTCGGCTTCTTCCCTTCAGCGGCAGCCTGAGCACGAGTGACAACTGACACAACCTTGGACACAGCGTACACTGGTAGAACATTCGCATCACCCAGCCGGGCGTGATTACCTACAATGAAGTCGGCAACGGGTGTATCCATGACGATAGCCTCAACCTCACCAGTGTAGAAAGGACAATCAACCTGAACCTTAATCACTGGATAGCGCCTCTTGATGTCTTTCTCAGCCATAGAAACCTCAAGATCCTGTCCTGTGAACTGAGACCTTGAAACTAATGAACTCTTCACGACACAAACCTGAGATCCAGTATCACGCAACCCCTCCACTGCAATACCATCCACTACCACCAGGCATCTCGGGTCGTAGTCTTGCTGGCTACAGGGAGTACACAAAGTAGGTACACTGACGGGCGGTAAAGACTTCTCAGGACCACTATTCACCGCTCCCGTCGACTTGCTCTTCTTGGGGCAATCTCTAGCCAAATGTTTGGGGGACTCACAGATGTAACACTTCCTACCGGATGTACCAAATGAGTTATCTCCACTTTTCTGCTTTTCACCAACGCCAGCCTTTCCACCCTGATCACGATCATGCTGAAAAAACTTCTTACTATCACGGTGTGCTTCAAAATGAATCTCAGCGGACTTAACTGCTTCGGCTAACGTCTGAGGTTTTTTCTCCTTAACGTACGCGGCCATGTCCGCGCTCAGGGTCTGCAAGAACTGTTCAAGCAAAACCAACTGTTTCAGTTCTGTGATCTCGGAAAGCTCATGCCACTTAGTCAAATTCTCTTCAATGCGAGCACCGAACTGTCTGAACGTTTCATGTTCTTTTCTCTTGCAGGTTCTGAGACGACGGCGGTAGGTTTCGGCTGTGAGCTGATAGCGGCCTAACAACGCGACCTTCAAACCGTCATAGTCGTCCGCGCTATCATCATCAAGAGTGTTGTACACTTCTACAGCCCTACCCGACAACCTAGTCGAGACCCTAGTTGCCCATGTATTTCTCTTCCACTTGTACAAGGTAGCGACTCTCTCAAACCTTTTCAACCAAGTAGCTATGTTTTCTTTGCTCTCATCAAACATCGGTATGGAAGGCCGAAAACCACGAAGGTCACTAGACCCTTCTTCACCTGAGGAATCTCCCTCATTATCAGCTCCATCCCTACTTCCTTTCTTCACCCTCTTACTTTCCGACTCTCTCTGCAGGAGTTGCATGCGAAGGTCATGCTCTTCTCCTTCCTGCTTTTGCTTACGGTCATGGTCCTCTCTCTCTTGCCTTAGTTTTTCTTCCGCGGCTTTCTCATCAGTCTCTCGCTGAGCTTGAACATACTTAACTCTCTCATCAGTCTCTCGACGCGCTACTTCTAGCTTGTCCTGATAAGCTTTCCTTTCTAGTTCAAGTTTCTCCTTCTCTAGCTCTAGTCTAGCCTGTTCCGCATCTTCACGGGTCATTCGCTCGGCAATAAACTCAGGAATACTGGTAGATTTAACACCTAGCTCCTCAGCAAGTGAACGCCACCTAGCAATCCTATCCGAACTACTTTCCGTCCTAGACGCCATGATAGCACTATCATCAAGAACACGACCAGAACGAAGTTCCATAAACAAGAACCAACTAGCAAACGGGTAACCAAAAGATGACAAACCAAAACAAGGCACAGCTGACTGGCAACAAGGACAGGCAACCCACAAGGCCTGATGATAACCCTCGGGCCCCTCCAACCACCCACAGTTACCAGACAACAACAAAAGCTAATTAAAGTACATCAGTGCCCAGTGTATGGGAAGTGTGGCCAACGACAAAAATGAAGTGAATTCCTTGAATTCTAAGAGGATTTATCCTGGCAAGCTCGCCATTGTCGCGTGCATGCACGTTTGCATGTTTAGTTTTTCACACAAAAACTTTGGCCACACCACACAGCACTCACAGAACACCGATGTAAATAAATGAAAATATTTAATAGTTCCCAGTTGGGTGAAATATGGGGGTGACGATAGATGGAACGATGGAAGGGTTAACACGAATACATGAAGATGAACATAATGAACATGAGAAAGTACACAACAGTCAAAATAATGTCAACAAACAACATACGAGACAATCAGGATAGTCAAATACAAAGAACGTACGTCTTAACACTATTGTGACTAGCATTGCCACGGCGTTTACGTCCTGCCTGCCCAAGCTTGCCACCAAGAAACTTCCCAAAAATCAGTAACTGTAAAGAAATCTGTCTAGCAAGCTTGAATTAAGTCCAATCACCACCAAATTTTGTGTACTAATTCAAAAATGGATGCCCAGTTCAGTCGTGCTATTTATAAGTTTGTCACGCGATTTGTTTTAGCAAAGGGGGGTGAAAGGGGGGTGAAAGGGGGATAATTTGTGTTTTTTAACGTTTTTTTGTGTGTGTTTTATTTTCTACTGCTTTTTTTAAAAGTTATTTTTTAACAGAAAGTATTATAAATAATGTTATAACCAAACAAGGTGTAAAACCTATGAATTAGCTGAAATATTGTTAACATTGTACACAGAAATAAGGAGACAGTACAATGAAAAAAACAAGCAAATCACGCATTCACTCACAGCATCCTGACTCAAATGAAACAAAACTGTAGATCTAACACTCACCAAATGATGTCTAGGTAATCCATATTGAATATAAGTCACGTTTTCACAACAAAGTACCAACTGTACACCTATGAACAATTCCAAAAGGATTTGAAGGCTCCAGCCATCCATTGTTATCAGTGCTGCCACGCCCCCATAGCTCCTGCACGATTCCGAGATACATGTTCGTCTAGCAGTATCACCGCCAACCACGTGTAGTTTGCCGACTCGTACTAGCAACAACGGGACTGTTTCTTCCTCACTTTCACTGCTTGTATCGCTTTCGTGAGGCGAAAACGATACGTCCGAATCATGCTCTACGGGATCCTCTAGGTCCAACATCCGGAGAATCTCCTCCCGAGACAAGGCTCGCCTTTGATTCATTTTTTTTCCTCAAAAACGCACACAAATCAGGCGGATTTGCAAATGGCAGAAGGGGACGCCAAGTGTATCAAGGGAAACAACTCAATTTATTTGCAAGCTTCAAAAACCGGGAAGCAATCACGAGTCGTGTACCCTCTATGGCTGGTACTGAAAAATGCGCTTCCCGTCCATGGGCGTGTCAGCGCTGGTACTGATTTATCAGTGTCCCGTCGCGAAAGTGTTAAAGGCCCTCCTCATTCCATAAATGATATCTATCGTTGTAAGAAAGTACTTATCTACACGTTCGACGAATTCAGGGGGGGGGGGGGGGGTGCGCCCTCGGGTCGACACCTGCGTCTCTGTCGCGGGGGTGAGAGAATCAGCCCAGTTGAGAGCTGTCACACGGCACACACTGTGCAGCGACGGCGCCGGTTCGATGTTGCCGCCCAACAGCAGCGTGGTTACGCCGCTGTGACGTTACAAAATAGCTGCTCAAAACAGCGTAATGATGCCTCGGAGATGATCCAGAGGGGCTGCTCACACAGCAGCGTGGGGGTGACGATGCGAGAGTCCAAACTTGCTGCTCAAGCAGCAGCGTGGTTGCGCCTCCTCCATGCTGAGAAGCTAGGGTTCGCACCTTCCCGTCCGGTCTGTCTTCGACAGTAAACACTGAAAGCCTAGAAGGCCAAAGTCAATAATCTCCCCAAAAATATAAGACACGTGACTTCCTCCTCCAATAGACATCATTATTAGGGATGAGGAGGAAGCACAATGACTCTAAACTTTGGTTTCCTTCTACCATATAATTTACCATTATAATGATTTCCTTTTAAACACTATGATGAACACTATTTACAACAACACAAAGACGAGACAAAACAGTACAACTGGTAACTAATGTAGGTTCCCTGTCCCCTGCCACCGGCCGCTAATTCACCTTCAGCAAAAACTGACAAAAGTCTATCCAATTAGATCAAGAAATATGGCTTACCTCACACAGGCTAATGAATATCATCGCGTACACTTTACGCAACCGACTTTAACAAAGTCCACAGTAGACGTACATTACTACCGAAAATAACTTCGAACTCAAACGACAATTCACACACGAATTTCGAAGCCGTTCGACAAACATCTGGTCTCGGCCGAGACAGAAAAAAGAATGCTTATGAATTTCACAGTCAGCAACCAGATAACCGGTGAACTCTACAAATAGCGCGCAGCCTACCGTGAACGTCCCGTGCAATGCGTGCAAAGCGTGCAAGGCGCGAATCACTGAGCTAAGCCCAGCTACAGGTCTTCCCACCTTGACACAGGTACCTGTCAGCAACGCCCGACCAAGGAACCTTATAACTACATACAACTGTCCGCGACAATGACTGTAACGTAATTGTGTCAATAACATTCATGACTGTAACGTATTTGTGTCAATAACATTCATGACTGTGACGTATTTGTGTCAATAACATTCATGACTGTGACGTATTTGTGTCAATAACATTTATGACTGTGACGTATTTGTGTCAATAACATTCATGACTGTGACGTATTTGTGTCAATAACATTCAAGACTGTGACGTATTTGTGTCAATAACATTTATGACTGTAACGTATGTGTGTCAATAACATTCATGACTGTAACGTATTTGTGTCAATAACATTCATGACTGTAACGTATTTGTGTCAATAACATTCATGACTGTAACGTATTTGTGTCAATAACATTCATGACTGTGACGTATTTGTGTCAATAACATTCATGACTGTAACGTATTTGTGTCAATACCACACGTTCCAATAACTTACCTTTCTTGTTTTCTGAATTGAAATCTAATTAACGTGTACAACAGAACCAACGGCGCGAAGCTCTCAAGGCAAGTAGCTCTCAGACTTTGTATAATGACTAGAATTGTTCTCCTTCCAGATTTCGACACATCGGCAACTTCGACGAAAAGACTGCAATCTGTTGGTCAATTATATTTCATTTCATAAACACAAGCAAACGCACACATCCTTGAATGTCGTGAACATGAAGCGGTTCCATACAATGTCTTGCCTCAGAAAACCGAACTTCATACAGTATTTGACGTTTGAACACGGGTGCGAAAGTTCGTCTGCTACTCGACGTAAGAAAACTTCCTTTGTGATACCAAAACATGAAAAGAACACAACAGTATCTGCCTTTATCGCCTCAGCAGAAAACAAAGCATAACTATGAACTTGATTTTATTCCAACCCAAACAAACTGCAAGAAAGTGTTAGCAGAATTGAATGATTTTCACAGAACTCTTCAACCGCGCATTAATCCCTTGCTTGCGCTGAAGCTTGCATGTTTCATGATCCGCTAACTTCGACCATTATCCCAGCGAAGCTGGAGGTATACCACGAACGCTATACTGTAATCGACTTGAGAAATGTTCATACCGATAATACATAATAAAGAAGGATTCGTTGTGCACGAGTAAATGCTACAGTTAGGGATGGAAGTTCACAAAACATTGGGAACATACTATAACTAAAATACGGTGGGTAAAATAGGCCCCTCGTTTTTTGAGCAAACGCCACCCAAGGCCGCTTTGGCCGGGTAGAAATTCCATAGTTTTCAAGTCTATGGATAAAGCTCGCGTAAGAAGATGACGTCGAGAGGCTTTGACGTCAATTTATGCATCATGACGTCATGCCTCCCTGTAGTCTTTCTCTCTCGCGCGGTGTGTGTGTGTGCATTTTGTGCACATGTGTTAGTGTTACTGTTAGTGTGTGTGTGTGTGTGTGTGTGTGTGTGTGTGTATGTGTGTGTGTGTGTGTGTGTGTGTGTGTGTGTGTGTGTGGTGTGAATAAGTGTATGTACGTGTGTGTGTGTGTGTGTGTGTGTGTGTGTGTGTGTGTTAGTGCGCGTGCGCGAGTCAGTACTCGTGTGTGTGTGTGTGTGTGTGTGTGTATGTGTGTGTGTGTGTGTGTGTGTGAGAGAGAGAGAGAGAGAGAGAGAGAGAAGAGAGAGAGAGAGAGAGAGACAGAGAGAGAGAGAGAGAGAGAGAGAGAGAGAGAGATTGATTGATTGATTGATTAAACTTTATTACAGAAGGATGGAGATTTTAGGCGTTGCCTAGTCTTACAATCTGTCCTTGCTAACTAACATGAATACAAAACAGACATGAAAACATTATAATAGCAAAATAGGTTGACGGCAAAAAACAAAAATCGTACATATGATAATAAATGGCATTTAAAGGCAAAGAAAAAGTTATAGTATTTGATACTATTAAATACAATAACAGCAATAGAAATATGAAAATAGAAATAATGGTAAGGATGATGATGTCATAACGATAATAACAATAAAAAATATTAAAAAAAAATAAAAAAATAAAAAAATGAAAATAAAAAAATTAAAAAAATTAAAAAAATAAAAATAAATAAAAAAATAAAAAAAAATCCTGAGCACTAGAAACATATGGTCCAAATGAAACAACAACGGCGAGCAAGCAAAATAACAAACAGTAAGTCATTTGTATTTTACAAAAAATACCGACAACATAGCAAAAGGAAGAAAAGAACTACAACAAAGGATATACCAACACAACAGTAACAACAGAAACAGTAACCCTGAAAAGAGACTGCTATAAGATAACCGGTATGTATGATAACATTAGGACGGTTTAATACATCGGAGTAAACCCATTTTGAATCACCACTAGGTTACGATAACGGTGGAACTCTCCACTTGGAATCAGATTTGAAACAAATGTCTGTGTATTTGCTTTTTAAAGGCTTTGACTGATGGAATATATTGTAATGCTGTTGGAAGTGAATTCCACACTGATGACCCTGAAAATGCAAGACTAGACTTGTACAAATCTAGTCGGGGGCGAGGTGGAATGAATTTACTAGAACCATACCTGTTGGTTGCTTTTTGAAACAGCGACAGAATGTACTCTGGGACTTCCTTGTTCATAACTCTAAACATGAATAATGATTTATTCAGTTTAAGCTGCTGGTTCAACGGAAGGAGGCCGAGCAGTTTCAGTTTTTCGTCAGTAGTGACCGATGAGTTAGGTATCATAAGTTTAGCTGCACGACGATGGAGAGAATTCAGTTTGATCATGTGAACATCACTGCAGTTGTCCCATAACGTAGAAGCATAACTTAAATGCGAAAGAATGTGTGCATGGTAAAATAATTTAAGAACTGAAGTGTCGACATAATATCGTAGCTGCGAGAATAAGAACATGTTTCTCGACAGCGTTTTGTTTATATTGTTTAAATGACATTTCCAGTTTAGCTCAGAATCTATTGTGACTCCTAGAACCCGATGTTCACGGAGAGAGAGAGAGAGAGAGAGAGAGAGAGAGAGAGAGAGAGAGAGAGAGAGAGAGAGAAAGAGAGAGAGAAAGAGAGAGAGAGAGAGAAAGAGAACTCAGAACTTCAGAACTCAGAACTCAATTACATAAGGATAAAGGTTTTAGGCTTAGCCTAATCTTCCAACCTGTCCTTGGAACATATACAGAGAATAATTGTAAACGAAAGCAAAGACTGCGCACATACACACACACACATCCACACACACACCCTCGTATACACACACGCACACACAAGCTCACACACACTTACACACACATACAGACACACACACACTCACACACACACACACACACACACACACACATGCACACACACACACATGCACACATATATACACACACACATGCGAGCTACACACATGCACATGCTATCATTTCATACCTAAAAGGAACAGTATCTAATCAAAGTATTAAACTAGTAAAACATCAAAATAATGGTCGAGTATAAACATAAACAAGTCGCGTAAGGCGAAAATACAATATTTAGTCAAGTAGCTGTCGAACTCACAGAATGAAACTGAACGCAATGCCATTTTTCAGCAAGACCGTATACTCGTAGCATCGTCAGTCCACCGCTCATGGCAAAGGCAGTGAAATTGACAAGAAGAGCGGGGTAGTAGTTGCGCTAAGAAGGATAGCACGCTTTTCTGTACCTCTCTTTGTTTTAACTTTCTGAGCGTGTTTTTAATCCAAACATATCATATCTATATGTTTTTGGAATCAGGAACCGACAAGGAATAAGATGAAAGTGTTTTTAAAATGATTTCGACAATTTAATTTTGATAATAATTTTTATATATTTAATTTTCAGAGCTTGTTTTTAATCCAAATATAACATATTTATATGTTTTTGGAATCAGAAAATGATGGAAAATAGGATGAACGTAAATTTAGATCTTTTTATAAATTTTTATTTTTTTTTACAATTTTCAGATTTTTAATGACCAAAGTCATTAATTAATTTTTAAGCCACCAAGCTGAAATGCAATACCGAAGTCCGGACTTTTCGAAGATTACTTGACAAAAATTTCAACCAATTTGGTTGAAAAATGAGGGCGTGACGGTGCCGCCTCAACTTTCACGAAAAGCCGGATATGACGTCATCAAAGACATTTATCCAAAAAATGAAAAAAAACGTTCGGGGATTTGATACCCAGGAACTCTCATGTCAAATTTCATAAAGATCGGTCCAGTAGTTTAGTCTGAATCACTCTACACACACACACACACACACACACACACACAGACACACACACAGACACACAGACACACGCACATACACCACGACCCTCGTTTCGATTCCCCCTCGATGTTAAAATATTTAGTCAAAACTTGACTAAATATAAAAACAAAGGACTTAAAGGCATATGTACGCGCTCCCGTGTTTACAAAGTGTAGTTTGCCCATAATCGATGTCAAACGCACCATAAGACCATGTAATGACGATATGTCGCCATGCGCGGACCATATACATGCATTACAGCTTGTTTTAGAGTCTCAAAAACTTTGGATGTAAACAAAGACGCGGAGTTATTTCCCTTGCGTCAACGCTACCTCTGTTGGCAAATCTATAAATAGGACGATCCAGATCAAAATGAAAATTAACATATCTCAACATTGAAGGGGTCCTAGACCACAATATTTTGCAGGGAACTTAATTTAGCATGTCTCCAGCTGTTGGTAAAGCAATTAGCGTGTATAGTCATCGAGTACATATGGCTTTAAGAGCATTGCATACATTATCCGAGTACACAATGGAAACTAGAGAGAGAGAGAGTACGAATACGAATACGAAAGTTTATTCAGTTTTAGGCCAGAGCCCCTTTTGAAGGGTATGCGTCCATAATTATACAACATAATCATAGCAAATATTGTGTTTCATAAATGACCCAAATTTGTATACATCAAACAGTAATACATGTGTACATAGATCATGTCACATTGATTAATCTTTTCATTCCTTGATAAATATATTGTGCTAATTTGGATATTTGACTGTCATTTCCAGTAGACATAAGCAAAGTATATCGGTACATACATGGATGGTTATAATATTTTGGCTTTATCAATAATACTCTTAGGTCACGTAGTGCAGGACAGCAGAAGATAAAATGTATTTCATTTTCTTCAGCCAATTTACACAGACGACACAACAAATCTTCCTCACTCCGTACACTATACCTACACCTGTGTACAGCAAGATCCGATACACCGAACCTGAATTTAGTTAATGCACTTTTAACATAGCTGTTCATTTCCATATCTATATACGCTTCAGTACTGCTTGTGGTCTTAAACAATCTGTATGTAGAAAATCGATCACTGCTTTGCATATGGTCGTTCCAGTCTTGCCATCTGCAATCTATCAATCGCTGTCTGAAACATTTTAGAAAACCACCAATACTGTCCACCCCTTGGTTGTACCATACATCTGCAAACCCATGAGAGAACAAACACTTTCGAACATCCGTCGCCCATGTAATCTTGCCATTACAATCTAAATTATAGAGAACTTTGTATGCTTTACATGGGATCTTAGAATTTTCCATTCTTGTTAGTTTTAGCCAATATGTAATGCACTTTACATATGAGTTTAGATATATTGGGAATCTTCCCAATTCACCATACACAAGGTCGTTTGGTGTTCTCATGTCTACATGTAGGAATCGTTTCATGGCGAATAAGTGTAGTTTTTCTATTTCAGTACCTTTTTGGAAAGCCCAAATCTCAGCACCATATTGCACAATCGGTTGAACTTGAGAATCAAACAATTTTGTAAACAATGTGTAAGAACTACTCTCTAGCTTGTGCAACACACGAAGTATACCAAACACTGCCCGTTTACCTCTACTCACCAAATCTTGACAGGAAACATTAAAACTGAGTCTCGTGGAAAAAAATATTCCTAAATACTTATAAGCGTTAACAACAACAACTCTATCTGCACCATAATACCATTTTTCACAACTAGCTAAATATCCTCCTTTACGGAAAACAATAATATTAGTTTTGTTCATGTTAACTTTCAACTCCAATCGAGAAGCTGCATTGTACACTTATAACACATGCACACGCACTCAACTATTAAGCGGTTAGTAAGGGTTAATGGGAATAGTTACTCAGCACCCCTGTGCTAGATCACGACAATATACAAGTATAAACAAGGCAAGGCAGACGTCCGGCTGCAGCCTTTGGCAATCAAACACACGGGGAAAAGGACCTGCGATAGATTGCGATCGATAATAATTCAAGGGTCTTCGCCACAGTAATCGTTCATGAAATTCACAAGAAACAGGAAAAATTAATTGAAGATTCAAGAGAACAAAGACTGACCCTGTACATTTAATAGGGAAAACGCAGGAAACAAATATTCAAAGAAAGTCTAGGGACTACTCCCTGATGCATATCTTGGGACTCCTCCCGAAGATCAAGAGTTATTGAGACGAGCCTGCGTTGTCTCTGTCACGTTTCAATATATCACTTAAGGTGATTATGAACCGGTTAATTACTACTAATTAACTAACCACACCACGATCCACTCTCGCAGTCATACAATTAAATAGAGTCAACAAAAGTATAAGTTTCAGACGCCTGTTTATGTATAAACTCTCCACCTCCCTCGAGCCTTCACTCAAAATATGTTCCTTTTACGTTCTCAACACGTAAAAAACCAGTGTTCACTGACAAAATGCCAGTAGTATATAGAAAATTATAGTAACACGCTGAACCCGTGTAAATACAGTCAAAATGAGAATGTTCTGTTCAAAAAGCTCTAGTTCATGCAGGGGTCACACACCCCACGTTGTCACTACTCCAATGAAATCATAGATACGAAAAGAC
Organism: Littorina saxatilis; assembly: GCF_037325665.1. NCBI lineage: Eukaryota > Metazoa > Mollusca > Gastropoda > Littorinimorpha > Littorinidae > Littorina > Littorina saxatilis. Next base: position 40,837,818 of record NC_090260.1, on the reverse strand, counting down.
AACGGTGGTCAACGGGGTGCGTACGACATGGTGCACTTAGCTTTATCTCTGCTGCTGCTGCTTAGCCGGTATGCTGGTTAGTCGGTTCGCTGGTTAGCCGGTCCGCTGGTTAGCCGGTCCGCTGGTTAGCCGGTCTCCTGGTTAGCCGGTCTCCTGGTTAGCGTAGCTTCAACAGTTCCCGCCAGAGTCAGCCGTGCAGATGTTACAGGAACGTAACGAAGCGAGGCGAACGAACGAACGAACGAAGGCTGCAAACAGAAAGCATCGGTGCACTAAACATGTCAGCTACCCCTCACCCACCACCTTAAAACATGTCATCTTTAAATACCTCATCGAGCACGTGGGCCTGCACAAAACGGACTTTTTACAACAACAAAACAGCCATTTTCCGTCCTTCTCTCCCTATCTGCAAAAACCATATACAGATTAGTATTTTAGCGTCACAGAGAGTAAATTATGCGCTAACCTGGAAAGAACAACAGAGAGTATTTCATTCCACAACACAGACTCATCAACAGCGTTAAATAATGATTTATTACCTCAAAAGCCTATGGTTGTAACACTCTCGTGGAAGCAAAATCCGCTTCCTCCCTGGAACAGCCTCTGTTCGTCAACAGTGACCAAAACCGTCCAGAACCCCTTGTCGAATCCTTATGCGAAAGCCATCGCCGACGAAGGAAAGTTGACGACTTGTCCTCAGCAAAATACGTGGCAGGGAAAAGGAATAACTTGTGGAAGTTCCCCTAGAGTGCCGAATATAATACTCGGTGAAAAACCATCATACTCTAGAAACTGTGTATTAGATCCTGTCACGATCGGGTGACAGAGACCAAGAAAGTGCAACTCAGTGGAGTGCCTGTTCTTGGTCGAATGTATGATAGAAAGCGCCTGTGCGTGATATTGGACACAGCAGTTTTTGCTGACAGTGCTCCCGAGCACGGATGTTTTGAAACGCACGAGCTTCACAGTGCGGGTTTCTGCTGTCATAGGGCTGACGGTTTTTTTGCTGACAGCGCGCACGGGATTTGCAGGGATTGAGTTTCTCGTGTCTTTTTTCCTGCTTGGGGAGGCAGAATCGTGTATAGCTGGACTGGTTTGGTGACAAGGTCAGTCACGTGTATTTGGCTAGGTGGTCTGTCAGAGACTCAAGGACAACACACTTGACACCCAGCGGCAGAAGGGGAAGGACCTAACACACAGCTACTAGAGTATGATGGTTTTTCACCGAGTATCATATTCGGCACTCTAGGGGAACTTCCACAAGTTATTCCTTTCCTCTGCCACGTATTTTGCTGAGGACAAGTCGTCACATTTCCTTCGTCGGCGATGGCTTTCGCATAAGGATTCGACAAGGGGTTCTGGACGTTTTGGGTCACTGTTGACGAACAGAGACTGTTCCAGGGAGGAGGCGGACTTTGCTTCCATTGAGAGTTACAATCATAGGCTTTTGAGGTAATAAATCATTATTTAACGCTGTTGATGAGTCTGTGTTGTGGAATGAAATACTCTCTGTTGTTCTTTCCAGGTTAGCGCATAATTTACTCTCTGTGACGCTAAAATACTAATCTGTATATGGTTTTTGCAGATAGGGAGAGAAGGACGGAAAATGGCTGTTTTGTTGTTGTAAAAAGTCAGTTTTGTGCAGGCCCACGTGCTCGATGAGATATTTAAAGATGACATGTTTTAAGGTGGTGGGTGAGGGGTAGCTGACATGTTTAGTGCACCGATGCTTTCTGTTTGCAGCCTTCCTTCGTTTCGTTCGTTCGTTTCGTTCGTTCGTTACGTACCTGTAACATCTGCACGGCTGACTCTGGCGGGAACTGTTGAGGCTACGCTAACCAGGAGACCGGCTAACCAGCGGACCGGCTAACCAGCGAACCGACTAACCAGCATACCGGCTAAGCAGCAGCAGCAGAGATAAAGCTAAGTGCACCATGTCGTACGCACCCCGTTGACCACCGTTGTCTTTTCGTATCTATGATTTCATTGGAGTAGTGACAACGTGGGGTGTGTGACACCTGCACGAACTAGAGCTTTTCGAACAGAACATTCTCATTTCGACTGTATTTACACGGGTTCAGCGTGTTACTATAATTTTCTACATAGTACTGGCATTTTGTCAGTGAACACTGGTTTTTTACGTGTTGAGAACGTAAAAGGAACATATTTTGAGTGAAGGCTCGAGGGAGGTGGAGAGTTTATACATAAACAGGCGTCTGAAACTTATACTTTTGTTGACTCTATTTAATTGTATGCCTGCGAGAGTGGATCGTGGTGTGGTTAGTTAATTAGTAGTAATTAACCGGTTCATAATCACCTTGAGTGATATATTGAAACGTGACACATGGGGGCCAAGCCGGGATTTACTCAGTTAATTTCCAACTGATAAAGACCCACCAATTAAGGAGAACTAAGAGCAGATAATCTCGTCAGTGCTCGACTTATTTTCTGCTTGGTGCTACCCTTTTTTGTATAGTTTTGATCATATACCACACCTTAAGCGATTCACATCTTGCAGGAAATGTAAATTGTAATTTGTGAGTTATTGTATGCGCTAACTGTGATTATCTCCCTTTCCTTTGTTTGTGAATCTTTGTTGTTGTACGTTCAGAGTTTTCCGTTGCAGAGAGCTGAGCGGGGTTAGCGGATTTGTTATTCGTTTTACTCAGTTTTCTCTACATTGTTGTTTCGTATTCTGTAACAGGTTACATTTCTATAGTCTTGTTTTACTTGGATTTTTCTCCATATTTTGACTTTGTTGGAATTTTGGGGGGGAAGGGTCCGAGGACTTCTGTCCTAACCAAGGCTGTGGGAGACACTCTGTTTCACCGCAAAAAGCAGCCGATAAAGTAGGCCACGGCTGTGGGAAACACTTTGTTTCACCGCAGAAAGCAGCCATAAAGTAGGCTACGCGATTTGTTCTACACCGTTTGGATTTTTCTTCTGCATTTTCCGGTTGCTGGATTTTTGTATCCACCGCTTTCGTCACCGCGTATTCTAGCTATAGCTGCGTTAGACTTACTTTTGTGATAAAGCTTTGCTAAAACTAACCATGGCTACAGGGGGATCTCCGACGAGGAGAATAACTTTCGAGACTCCTGGCAGTGAGGAACAGACAGAGCGTGACGCACGCGTTAGAGCGCGTAGTTTGCTTAAACGCAAGGAGCTGGAACGTAGGGAAGACATAGAGCGACAGACGAGAAAAGAAGAGCTTGACAGACAAGAACGACAGGCCGAACGTGACAGACAGGACAAGAAAGAGAAAGACGAACGAGACAGACAGGAAAAGAAGGACGAACTGGACAGACAAGAAAGAGAACGACAGGCCGAACGTGACCGACAGGATAAGAAAGACGAGCTTGAGAGACAGGAACGACAGGCCGAACGACAGGCCGAACGTGACAGACAGGACAAACAGGCGGATCGCGATCACCAGCTAGAGCTAGCTAGGCTACAGGCCGAGAAGGGTACGCTTACTCAGGCTAGCGCGCCGACGTTTGTTGCCGACCGTACGAGACTGCCGACGTTCGACGATGACAAGGACGAGCTCGACGATTTTTTACGCCGGTTTGAGCGCATTGCATCTGACCAGAAGTGGGAAGAGGCCACGTGGGCTAGCCGCCTTAGCACCTGCTTAAAGGGACGCGCATTGCAGCTCTACAACGCTTTGGAGGACGACGAGGCGAGAGACTATCAGGCACTTAAGAAGGCGTTACTCCAGCGCTTTAACCTGACTGCTGAAGCCTACAGACGACGTCTGCGTAACAGCAAGAGACTGAGCGGCGAGCTGAGTCATCAGTTTGTGGCACGCCTTAACCTCTACCTGCGGCGCTGGGTGGAGATGGCCGAAAAGGACTGGACCGTCAACGACCTTGCCGACCTCATAGTCATGGAACAACTGATGTCCAGCCTGCGACCTGAGTTGGTGACCTTCGTGCAGGAGCACCAGCCCAAGACTACTCAGGAGGCAGCCGACTGGATCAGAGTGCACGAGGACGCCCAGGCGATCTCCGGCAAATCTTCAGGCTCACGGCCAGGAAAAACGGGAAATTCGGGTTCTTCAGGACCCAAGGACGGGAAGGACGATCAGGGACACAAGGGATCGAGTTCCAGAACTGACATCCAGTGTTACTACTGCAACAAGCGGGGCCACGTGAAGAAGGACTGCCACAAGAGACAGGCTGACCAGAAGGGCGTTCACTTCGTTGGCAGTGAGGAGTTCAGGGACGTCACGAGCTCATGCACCATCCCACAACTCTGCGTTCCGTGCTCCAGGAAACATTTCCAGCCCCACTGCAACGTCTACGTTAACGGAGTGAAGGGCGAAGGTCTGCGGGACACAGGGGCAGACATGATAGTGGTTCGGGCGAGTCTAGTTCCAGCTATGGCCTACACAGGAGACAGCATCAGGGTGAGAATGGCCGAGGCATCTCACGCTTACGACTTGAACACGGCAGTGATCAAGGTCGTAACCCCGTTGTTCACGGGGACCATTGTGGCCGTCGTCATGGACGATCCTCCATGCGACCTGCTCATTGGAAACCGGGTTCAGTTTGTGGACGGCGTCACCAGGGAGGTTCCCGTTTATCGGTCTCCCGACGTCATTTCAGTGCTCACGCGGGCACAGGCGGAGCGAGAGGACAAACCTCTCAAACCCCTACCTGCTGCACGAGCTGCCCTGGGGAACGTGACCCCCGCGCTTCTCGCGAAGGCTCAGGATTCTGACCCGACCTTAGCTACTCCTCGGGAGCACGCGAAGTCGGGGAAGGTGAAGCTGAGCGGGAAGCATGGGAGGTCAAAGTTCCTCAGGGACAAGAAGTTGCTCTACCGTGAGTTCAGCAACCAAGAGGGTACATTCAAACAGGTTGTCGTGCCTCGCGAGTTTCGCGAGGGTGTCATGGCAACGGCACACGACTCGATTCTGGGAGGTCATCTTGGTACCAAGAAGACCACGGATCGTGTCTGGCGCCACTTTTACTGGCCAGGCATCTGCACGGATGTCCGACGTTTCTGTGCGTCCTGCGATAAGTGCCAGAAGGTGGTTGCCAAAGGAAGGGTGAGGAAGGTCCCCTTAGAGAAGATGCCGCTCATCGACGAACCCTTTCGTCGGGTGGCAGTGGACATCATCGGGCCCATCTTGCCTGCGTCTGAGGACGGAAACAGATACATTTTGACCATGGTGGACTACGCTACTCGATACCCAGAGGCGATCCCTCTGAAATCGATTGAAGCCACGCGAGTAGCTGAGGCTCTGGTTACTATGTGGTCCCGGCTGGGAATTCCATCAGAGGTACTCACCGACAGAGGCACGCAGTTCACGGGAGGAGTGATGGCGGAGGCAGCACGACTGCTATCACTGGAGCAGCACTTCACCACTCCTTACCATGCTCAGTGCAACGGACTGGTGGAAAGGTTCAATGGCACCTTGAAGACCATGCTGAGGAAACTAGCTCAGGAGAAACCACGCACGTGGGACAGGTACATCCCAGCATTGCTTTTTGCATACCGCGAGGTTCCTCAGGAGAGCTTGGGTTTTTCCCCATTTGAGTTGTTGTACGGCAGACAGGTACGCGGTCCCATGGCTATCCTGCGTCAAGCTTGGACGGACGAAGAAGCTGACGAGGAGGTGCAGACGACAGCGACCTACATCGTAGAACTCAGGAACAGGATTGAAGAGACCTGCAAACTGGCTCAAGAGAACCTGGGAAGAGCAGCACAGCGTTACGCGCGAGGATTCGACCGCAAGGCACGGCCGCGCAGCTTCAAGATTGGAGAACGGGTGTTGCTACTTCTACCTGTCAAACACAACAAGCTACAACTGCAGTGGCAAGGACCTTTTGAGGTGACAGCGAAAGTGGGCCAGAACGACTACAGGATCGTCATGAACGGGAAAGCACGCCTGTACCACGCCAACCTGCTGCGCGCCTACATAGAGAGGACTGCCTACGGGGAAAAGGACAAAGTGACAGAAGCAGTTGCTGTCGTGATGGACGAGACAACGGAAGAACAGGGAGGAGGACGGGTGCCAGTTTGTCCGCTGGAGGCTAGTGAGGATCTCACGGACGTGCACATCTCACCTGATCTTGGGGACGACCAGCAGGCGGACCTGCAAGAGATCCTGAAGGATGCAGCACGGGTCCTTACAGACATACCACTTCAGACGCATCTGGAGGAGTTTACCTTCGACTTGCTGGAGAAACAGCCAGTGAGGACGAAGCAGTATCCCATGCCTCATGCCCAGAAGGAGGTGGTCAGGAAGGAAATCGCCGACATGACGAAGTTGGGCGTCATCGAGCCAGCGAACTCTCCCTACAGTTCACCAATTGTGCTTGTGAAGAAGAAGGATGGACGCGTCAGGTTCTGTGTCGACTACCGGAAGCTGAACAAGATTACGGCGTTTGACGCGGAACCCATGCCTGATGTGGACTACCTCTTCAGTCACTTGGCCAAGGCCAAGTACTTTTCCAAACTGGACCTCACCAAGGGATACTGGCAAATTCCAGTTGCCGAGGAAGATCGCCCAAAGACTGCATTTACCACTCCATTCGGCCAGTTCCAGTGGACAGTCATGCCTTTTGGTCTGCAGAATGCAGGTGCCGTCTTCACTCGCATGATGAGGAAACTTTTGGAACCATTGAAGCGCGAGGACATCAGCAGTTTCATCGACGATGTGCTGATCGCGACAGAGACATGGACTGAACATCTCGACGCCCTGCGCGACGTGTTCGGGAGGTTGAAGGACGGAAATCTGGGAGCTAAACCGTCCAAGTGCTACTTGGGATTTCGGGAATTGTCTTTCCTGGGTCATGTTGTCGGCGAGGGATTGCTCGTTCCAGAGGACGACAAGATCCAGAAGATTCGGGAGGCGGAGCCACCGCGCACGAAGAAAGAAGTCAGGTCTTTCCTGGGCCTAGCCAGCTTCTATAGACGCTTCATCCCGCACTTTGCCGAAATCGCTCTACCACTGACCAACCTTACCAAGAAACTACAACCGACCGTTGTAGTGTGGACTGAGGAATGTAGCTCCGCATTCAACACCCTGAAGAGGCGACTCACCAGTCAGCCTATTCTCCGACTACCAGACCTGAACAAGGACTTCGTGCTGAGGACAGACGCTTCAGGGAAGGGACTTGGGGCAGTGTTGCTTCAGGAGACAGAGGGGTTTTTGCACCCTGTTTGCTTCGCCAGCCGTAAGCTGACCTCGGCCGAGGCAGCGTATGCAACGGTTGAACGCGAGTGTCTCGCCATTGTCTGGGGCATCCAGAAGTTCGAAGCGTACCTGTACGGACGACCTTTCTGTCTGGAGACGGACCATCAACCTCTGCAATATCTTCAGGTTGCAAGGTTGGCAAACGCCAGACTTATGCGCTGGGCGTTGATTCTCCAACCGTACCAATTCACGGTACGCGTCATACCGGGCGCCAACAATGTTGGAGCTGACTTTCTCTCTCGGGCTGTAGAGGAGAACATGACTGTGAGCGAAACCGAGGTTTCGTCTTGAAGAGGGGAGGTGTGTCACGATCGGGTGACAGAGACCAAGAAAGTGCAACTCAGTGGAGTGCCTGTTCTTGGTCGAATGTATGATAGAAAGCGCCTGTGCGTGATATTGGACACAGCAGTTTTTGCTGACAGTGCTCCCGAGCACGGATGTTTTGAAACGCACGAGCTTCACAGTGCGGGTTTCTGCTGTCATAGGGCTGACGGTTTTTTTGCTGACAGCGCGCACGGGATTTGCAGGGATTGAGTTTCTCGTGTCTTTTTTCCTGCTTGGGGAGGCAGAATCGTGTATAGCTGGACTGGTTTGGTGACAAGGTCAGTCACGTGTATTTTGGCTAGGTGGTCTGTCAGAGACTCAAGGACAACACACTTGACACCCAGCGGCAGAAGGGGAAGGACCTAACACACAGCTACTAGAGTATGATGGTTTTTCACCGAGTATCATATTCGGCACTCTAGGGGAACTTCCACAAGTTATTCCTTTCCTCTGCCACGTATTTTGCTGAGGACAAGTCGTCACATTTCCTTCGTCGGCGATGGCTTTCGCATAAGGATTCGACAAGGGGTTCTGGACGTTTTGGGTCACTGTTGACGAACAGAGACTGTTCCAGGGAGGAGGCGGACTTTGCTTCCATTGAGAGTTACAATCATAGGCTTTTGAGGTAATAAATCATTATTTAACGCTGTTGATGAGTCTGTGTTGTGGAATGAAATACTCTCTGTTGTTCTTTCCAGGTTAGCGCATAATTTACTCTCTGTGACGCTAAAATACTAATCTGTATATGGTTTTTGCAGATAGGGAGAGAAGGACGGAAAATGGCTGTTTTGTTGTTGTAAAAAGTCAGTTTTGTGCAGGCCCACGTGCTCGATGAGATATTTAAAGATGACATGTTTTAAGGTGGTGGGTGAGGGGTAGCTGACATGTTTAGTGCACCGATGCTTTCTGTTTGCAGCCTTCCTTCGTTTCGTTCGTTCGTTTCGTTCGTTCGTTACGTACCTGTAACATCTGCACGGCTGACTCTGGCGGGAACTGTTGAGGCTACGCTAACCAGGAGACCGGCTAACCAGCGGACCGGCTAACCAGCGAACCGGCTAACCAGCGGACCGGCTAACCAGCGGACCGGCTAACCAGCATACCGGCTAAGCAGCAGCAGCAGAGATAAAGCTAAGTGCACCATGTCGTACGCACCCCGTTGACCACCGTTGTCTTTTCGTATCTATGATTTCATTGGAGTAGTGACAACGTGGGGTGTGTGACACCTGCACGAACTAGAGCTTTTCGAACAGAACATTCTCATTTCGACTGTATTTACACGGGTTCAGCGTGTTACTATAATTTTCTACATAGTACTGGCATTTTGTCAGTGAACACTGGTTTTTTACGTGTTGAGAACGTAAAAGGAACATATTTTGAGTGAAGGCTCGAGGGAGGTGGAGAGTTTATACATAAACAGGCGTCTGAAACTTATACTTTTGTTGACTCTATTTAATTGTATGCCTGCGAGAGTGGATCGTGGTGTGGTTAGTTAATTAGTAGTAATTAACCGGTTCATAATCACCTTGAGTGATATATTGAAACGTGACAGATCCTTCCCCTTCTGCCGCTGGGTGTCAAGTGTCCCGTACTCGTGTCTCTGTCAGACAACCTAGCCAAATACACGTGACTGACCTTGTCACAAAACCAGTCCAGCTATACACAATTCTGCCTCCCCAAGCAGAAAAGACACGGGAAACTCAATCCCTGAAAATCCCGTGCGCGCTGTCAGCGAAAAACCGTCAGCCCAATATCACGCACAGGCGCTTTCTATCATTATCGACCAAGAACAGGCACTCCACTGAGTGACACTTTCTTGGTCTCTGTCACCCGATCGTGACAGTCTCAATATTTACAAGTTTTCCTCTCTGTGGGGTAAACAAAACAAAATGACTGACACCGTCGGGCCGGGAACAAGAGAGGGGGAAAGATGGAAGACTTAGCTCTTTGTCGGCGAAGATAAGTGTTCCTTGACGGTGACGTCACGTCGACGATAGACTGCCTGCAATTAAGCAGGTAGGCCGGTCCTTCCCGGAAGTGTCGACGGGGTAACTTGAAGCTCGGCTCATGCAGCGCGGGCTTCCTGAAGGTGAGGAGCCAGGGTCTCGGCGTCAGTTCATGCGAGAGCGTAGTTGTAGCCCCCTACGTCACCACCATCAGCGCCGGCGACAACGAGGACGGACGGCGGTGGAGACGAAGCACGGTGGAGGCGAACCCACCCGGCCTCGACGGTGCACATATCAAGCTCCGAAGGCGGGCGGACATCCCAAGCTGAGAGTGGGACACAGTAGCGCTGCAGGATACTGCCACGGTGACAACACCCGTGACAGGGTCGAGGCAACAGGTGGGTTGATGAAGAACATCAAGAAGAAAAGAAGCTGCAACACATTCGATAACCACTGAGTCCCAGAGTCGGCGAAACATATCCTTTCCCCCAACAGTTGTGGAGAGCAATACAATGTCATCAGCAAAAAGCAATATGAAAAATTCAACAAAATCAAATGTCACACCATGTTTTCCATTTTCCATTACTTCCAAGGCTAATTCATTAATGAATAACGAAAACAACACAGGGCTACATACATCACCTTGTTTTACCCCATATGTACAATTGATTACATCAGTAAATTTAGCGCCACATCTTATTTTAGCTTTCACATCCAAATACATGCTTTTCACACAACGATGCAATTTTCCTCTAATATCATTTTTCATAAGTACAGGCCACAGAAGTTTCCTAGAAATCGAATCGAATGCCTTCTCAAAGTCAACAAATGCGACATACAATTTTCTGTTATTTGTAAACTGTTTCTGAATGGCCGCCAGGAGTGTAAAGATATGGTCAACTGTTGAATGATCTTTTTTAAATCCAGCTTGATGTTCACCAGTAATATCATTTATGCTAATCCATTCCTGCAATCTGTTATTAATTATGGAGCTATATAATTTACTGCTGACATCACACAGTGATATTCCCCTGTAGTTATTGGTGTCATTTATCTGACCTTTCTTAAACAGAGGCAAGATTATTGATTCCTTCCAGTTGTCCGGGTAAAAACCACTATCAAACAAGACATTAAACAACCTTACTAAAAACACCACCACAGCCTCACCCGAATGCTTGAAAAACTCACCAATCAGCCCATCTGGACCAGCAGACTTTCCGTTCTTCAGCTTTCTAATTGCAAGAGTGACTTCTTCTTTCGAAATCGGTCTATCTAATACATGTTCAACAACATCATCATCATTTCCTTCATCATTAACATCAGCATTTTCATCCACAGCCCCATCAACGACGTCCACTATAGCTACATGTGTGTCCTTCTCTAATACATTCTTAAAATGTTGGAACCAATCATCTAGAGTAATGTTATGACGCGGCTGCGTTTTCCTCCCTGAAAGTTTCTTCATAGTTTCCCAAAATAGTTTCTGCGATTTTACTGAGCTGCTCAAGTCAGCGAGTAGACCAGTGTTATAACTTTTCTTTTTCATAACGATCAGGTATTTATATTCACGCCTAGCAATGCAATATATATTTTTATCCAGAACATCTTTTGATTTTCTACATTTATGTAACATCTTACGGACATGCCTTTTTGCTGTTTGACATTCATGGTCAAACCATTCTCTCTGTAACGACTAACCACCTATTGACATTCTTTTTTTCATGCATTCACCTTGCTGTTTTATGACATCATTGAACTTGTTCAGTGCGGCGTTAACATCATTCTCAATTAAGGCAGCAGCATTGACAAGTTCGTACTGTACATCACCTGAATTCATTAAAGAGGAGAAGGCAGCCGCACATTCAGTCTTCCAACAATATTTGACAACAAATTCGTCAACCTCACAACCAGCTTCATTCATAATGGCATTCGGCATACATCTTTTATCATGCAGAACCAACTCCACCGGCATATGGTCTGATTCAATACGCTCTAAAACATTCAACTTGCAATTATTCGCAGCTGATTCAAATAGATTTACAGACATCAAAAAGTAGTCATTCACACTGCTTCCACTATCAGAAATAAATGTGTATCGTCCACGAAGGTCACCTTGACACATTCCATTCAGAATACACAATCCGAAACCAGTACACATACAAAGCAATTTTTCCCGTAATTGTTCAAGATTTTATCTTCGGAGGACCTTTTTGTCTCAAACAAATCAACTTTACTAACGTGTACATATAAATCCAGTTCGTCAACGTAATCAGGTGTAATATCCGAGGTCCTAGAATTCAGGTCACCACATACGATTACATCTACATCATCCAAAGACAAAAGACTATCCGCCAAGCATGATTCTAAAATATTTATTCCATTTTCAAAATCAAAAGCAGTATAATACGGTGAATGTTCAGGTGGGATGTATGCACAGAGAAGCAAAATGTCCTTAGTGAACCTAAAGTACTCTTTATGCAGAACAAACGAAAGGAAGTAGTGGCTATCACTTTCCAACTGTGTAACGTGAGGGATAATATTATTCCGTATTAGACATATCACCCCACCCGAACATCTTCCCTGCCGCGTCAATTTGACTGCTGGCTTGACGAAAACCGTATGGTCATTAAAAAGACATGACTCAAAAGTTAGAACAAACGTCTCTACTAGACAGACAATGTCATAAGAAGAGAGAAAATCGACAAACTCGGGATCGTCTAATTTTGACAAGATACCACAAACATTCCAATGAAGAAAAGATAATGAGTTAAAAAATTGTTCAACGTCATCAGATCGATCAGTGCCATTTAAATTTGACGCATCCACCACCTCGTCATCACCGTCACTATTCTCACCACCCCCATCAGCTTCACCCTGTTCTTGATCATTTTCATTTGTACCGCTCTCGTTTTCACTTTCTCCCTCACTTCCCCCCTCCCCACTCTCGACCGCACGCTCGTTCATATGAAGCATACAACTATCATTGCTAGACATACGTGTATCGTATAAACTGCTGCTATCCATTTCATGTATAACTTTATCCTCGTACACATTCCAACCACAAGCAATATAAATGCCGCTATCATCCATGTCTTTTGCAGTGCGAGGGGTTGGACAGTCACGATAATGGGTAAATGCAGTATTGGTTACACGGCCGTTTCTATTATCAGTTATATTTGGTGTATCCTCTATCATAATAATTGTCTGGGCGTCCGAGACTAGATTACAGGTATCGTCTACATCAGCGCTGACTACAGAACTATTGTCGTCACTATCACCATTCGGCGGCGTTTCACCACTGTCAAGTGCCAAAACACATTCGCTGGTCTGCCACTGAGCCCCTGTGACACGAACACTTTCAATATCACTGTCTGTAGCACACGGCTGGCCTGCACGTAAGTTTGTGACAGTGATGTCACCAGTCACGGAAAATTCACGTGCACTAGCTTCAGTCAAATTCGGTGTCGCTTCAGGTCTATCTCCCCTCTTATTTCGTACCACAGGGACAATGTTCTTATTCACAGTCTTTTTCGTTTTTTTTTGTGGTATCACTATCAGGGCGGCCAGCTTCCTATCTTAATTCTTTGAGAGTCTCTCCATCGGCATCCAATACATGCTTCCTACCTTCTATCAGAAGGTGATCAAACACCATCGTAGCCCTTTTACCTTCTGACCTGGCTAGCTTCAGATGCGGTATCAACTTGCGTCTTGTATCCCTCACGCGCATGGAGAAATCCTCGCCAATGAAGATCTGACTCCCTTGTAGCTTCCGCTTTGCTTTCAGCATCTTCACTTTGTCCTGGTAGAAAGTACAGCGCGCAATCACCGGTGAGTTTGGCTTGGCACTAAGACGATGCACTCTGTCAAACTGCACGTCCTCTGATAGTTCAAGCTTGTCCGTAATCATTTCTTTCAGCACAGCTTCACACTCGTCTGATGTCTCGTCCTTCCTTCTTTCCATCCCGTGAATAATGATGTTATTGCGCTTGGAACGACATTCTAGATGCTTATGTTGTATTCTTGGAGCTGTCCATTCTGATTCTGAAGTTCAGACACCTCTTCCTTTAGATCTTTCACTTCCTCCTGCAAGGTCACATAACTTTCACGAAGGTTCTTCACGTCGCCCGACATGTCGTCAAATTTACTGTTCATACTTCGGAGCATAGTCATGACGTCTTTCAGCGTTGGGTCCTGGCTCTGTGAGGTATTCTGTGAGGAACCCAATCGTGTCTGTCTTAACTCTGGGCCTGGTCCTGGATTCTTCTCCACGTCGCCACATTGCATGAGCCATCCACCCCAGAACAGCAGAGACAGGAGCAATCCAAAGGTGACACCGTCTACCCTGTTTCGAAGTGTGTATACAGTCAGAAACATGGAGCCTTTCTTCTTCGCCCTCTTGAACATGAATCCAATAAAAACATGGTTGAATCCGCCGCACACTGAGCGAAACTCCAGTGCTGACGAAGGCATGATGGCATCACATACAACCTTGCAAAATCTTGGAAGCAATGTCTTTGGAAATACCTTGGAAATTGGAGAGACTTGCAGAGCTCACAACACTTGCTGCGCACGGGTATGACCATACTCGAATTTCTAAGAAATATCAAAACAAGTCGCGTAAGGCGAAATTACTACATTTAGTCAAGCTGTGGAACTCACAGAATGAAACTGAACGTAGTCCGCCGCTAGTGCAAAAGGCAGTGAAAGTGACGAGCCTGTTTGGCGCGGTAGCGATTGCGCTGTGCTTCATAGCACGCTTTACTGTACCTCTCTTCGTTTTAACTTTCTGAGCGTGTTTTTAATCCAAACATATCATATCTATATGTTTTTGGAATCAGGAACCGACAAGGAATAAGATAAAATAGTTTTTGAAGCGATTTCGGAAATTTAATTTTGATCATAATTTTTATGTTTTTAATTTTCAGAGATTGTTACCAAATATAACATATGTATATGTTTTTGGAATCAGAAAATTACGAAGAATAAGATGAAATTGTTCTTGGATCGTTTTATGAAAAAAAAGTTTTTTTTACAATTTTCAGATTTTTAATGACCAAAGTCATTAATTAATTGTTAAGCCACCAAGCTGAAATGCAATACCGAAGTCCGGGCTTTGTCGGAGATTACTTGACCAAAATTTCAACCAATTTGGTTGAAAAATGAGAGCGTGACAGTGCCGCCTCAACTTTCACGAAAAGCCGGATATGACGTCATCAAAGACATTTATCAAAAAAATGAAAAAAACCTCCGGGGATATCATACCCAGGAACTTTCATGTCAAATTTCATAAAGATCGGTTTAGTAGTTTCGTCTGAATGGCTCTACACACACACACAGACAGACAGACAGACAGACACACACACACACACACAGACACACACACGCACATACACCACGACCCTCGTTTCGATTCCCCCTCTACGTTTAAACATTTAGTCAAAACTTGACTAAATGTAAAAAGATCAAAAAACATCAAATTCTAACGATGTCGCTAAGCATTACGTGACTGTCATTGATATTAGCAAAACGCTACAGGAACTACACCCTGTGGTATTCCCTGTATACAAGATTGCCAATTTTAAAGTCTTAGGTATACAGAGAATCCACCTACAGGAACTCGACCTACAGTGAATCCCATTCTTTTGGTCGACATAGACCCCATCAGCTATAGTAGGTGGCTGTGGAACGGTAGACATGCAACGACAACGAACAACAAAAGACAAAGTGTGGAGTACACTCATTTTTCTTAACATACGCTAAGTTTCTTTGAGAATGCTCCAAGTGAAAATCAGGGGTTCCTAGGCCTGATATCACAATTAAACAGCTTCTTCTCGGAATCAGGAGGGAAAAAACGAGATGTCGTGACAAGAACAGACAGCAGCAGCAGCAACAACAACATTGCTAAATCGTCGCTTTAACCAAATTTCATGTTTAGTATCGCAGACAAAGCACGGCTACTGATCCGACCAAAGCCACACTTCATGCACGATGGGCACATGGTTATGGCCAGCTTGTTAACGTGAGCATTGTGTATGTTTTACATATAATTGAATGTGTTTGTCGTTGTGTCTGTCATCTATCCTAGTCGTTTGATTTAGAATAAAGCAAACTTATTACAATGACGATTTTCTTCGGTTTTTGAAGAAGGATTGGCATCAATACTTTTCCTATTTTCCAACTCTGCCACCATACACTGGCCGTTCAGGTCTGCATGTCGACCACATCGTGTGTGATCAGATTTTTCGGACATGTTCACAATGCTTACATGACCACCAAATGAAAAATCAGTTGGTATTTGTTATGTTTTTGTGTAAGCACAATCTTCATACAAGTAAACAGAAACAGTTTTGTTGCAAACAGAGCCTTCATAAGAAAAAATGCTTCTAAGTCAAAAATACATACCCCCTTTTTTGTATTGCGTAAAATATACCCATAAATTCTGGACATCATATTTTTATTTTTTTTACAACAATGAAACCAAACTTTGGCATATGTTTTAGCAATATATTCACAATAAAACCTATGAGTTTGAAGGCTGCATCTTGTTTTGTTTATTTTTGAGAATTTGTTTGCAAACCCATGCAAATGGCCAGTTTCTGGGGAGATAATGGCCAGTATACAAAGAGTTAATAAGTAAACTAATGTCAGAAGTAGGTATTTACCTTGTTTGCCTTCGCGTTCTTGATAGCCCGCTGCAGCATTTGTATCACTTCCCTTGACATTCAAAACGCCAATGTATTTCTGAAAGGAAAATAAAGATATTGACCGAAACATCACACAAGTGGTATATCATGCTAGGTTTTGTTTACAGTGCCTGTTCTACGACCACATCTGATTGTAATTTAAATAAAGAAAAACTGTATCCATTTATTACTTCTCTATTTGTGTGTGTGCAGGGGCGGATCACATCATTTTTAAGGGGGAGTTTCCAAATTTCTTTTAGGGACAATTTGACGACGCGAAGCGTTTAGTTGAAGACACGAAGCGTTCAACCTCCTTGGGGGGGGGGGGGGGGGGTCCGACACATGTTGATAAAAACAAGGAAAATGGATCAATCTGAGCCAAGAAACATCCCCTAATACACCTTCCAAAAAAGTAAATATATTAAGAAGAAAAACTTGAATCACAACAAAGGACAATTGATCGATCTGGCGCAACCTGAGCAAACTAATTCGCCAACTTCTTTCCAAAATCGTCACTTAGAATACAAAGGCCGGCTCCTAAGTGGTCCGGAAACCCCGGAACCCCCCTCCGGATCCGCCCAGTGTGTGTGTGTGTGTGTGTGTGTGTGTGTGTGACCGATGACCTTCTCTAAATTCTAATCGTTGCGTTTGCATGGTAATAAAGTTTTAATGGCGTATGTTCTTGGAGCACTCAGTATGCCGTCATCTGCAAACAAATAAATACAAATTATTCAATTGTGTAAATAAAGAACAATCATTTTAATATTACAACAACGAATGCATATAACTGTAGTCTTCACCAGAGACATCTACTACACTATCTTTAAATAAAACTGCCGTAAAAAATTGAAATACTATAAAACTTACCCCCACTCAGATCTATTTGGGATTATTCAAGTTTCAACCATGAAACGATGCCGGTTTGGACAGATCTGCTAGTTTGCTGCTGAAACTGAAATCAAAGGCGATCTTCAGAACTATTTCTAATCTTGTATTTGTGATTAATATAAAATACTGATCTTCCCAATAGAAGCTGATGTGTATACACATGACCAGGACAAGGTATTTTGTTACAGGGCATTTACGCAGACGTCGCAGTTCAAAATATCGTTTTAGATCTGATTTTGTACAGCAGCCTGTGTGATTCAGAATCGTCTGCCCTTTTTCGGTTTAACATTTTATGGACGATTCCTATGAGACTGCTCAATCATAACTGATGACAAATTCAGAAACAGATGATGGTTTCAAGTAGGCTACAGTAATGATTCGTTAAAAATGTCAAGCCGCTCGTCGATCATTCACACTCAAAGAACCGTCCCAAGCCAAATCTGCTCTGGTTCCGCGAGCAGCTTTTTCCAACTGAGACCCTAATTGTTACGCATCTGCCGCGAAAAGATAGACCACAAACAAGCGGCACTGTACCATGCTTTCGTTTATGTTGCTAAACAGATTAAATGTGCATTGTAAATGTGCTTACAGCAAAGAAATGCATCCTTACTTACCACAAAAATACTGGTACCACATTCATCGCACTTGTGTCTTCTTACCAAAACCTATCGATATGTTTGTTTACGATATATTGGTAATTACTAACCGTTAACTATTTTTCAAAAATCTGAAATGACTTTTAAGAATCAAAGAAAGATTCGGTAAAACGGTTGACTTCAGAAAATAAGCAATATTTTTCTGAACCATGAAATAAAAATCGAAAACTCCGTTTGATCTTTTATTTTGGTAGATTGATGACAACAGCCGGAACTGAAAGTACCAGAACCAAAAATTAAAGGCATTAATCAGGTAAACTAAGAAGATTGTCGTTCCTGGCGCGCACTTCACATGTCCGTCAAACAGTGTCCGAGTGAGAGAATTTTTTTTTTTCGCAGTTTGACAGTATATGAGGCCCTTCTTCATATCAAAGTGTAAAGGTTGCTGAACGATGTTTTTCCTTTTTGCTTGTTTAGTTACACTTTAACTATTCTCGCTCCTCAGTCGGACAATAACGACGATGGTGTTCTGCACATGTGAACATGGAGTTTCAGCTCTAGGCTATTTGACTTATTTGCCATTTCAGCGATGTTGTCCTGGACAGCTCAGCAGTGAAAGTTGTAATGATTAGTGCACTTGTCTTCTGTCAGCCGTCCAGCTCCACGTCCGCCAAAACTTTTCTTTTGCTAACTTGTGCAAGACAGACCCCATCCGTGTATGGAAATGGTTAATACATGTTAGGACTGACGTCACAGCAAGCTCAATCTTTATGTGTTCAATCCTAACGTGTACATGTGTTCCGTACACCCTTTTTACTACTGATAATATTGACTCACTGAGCTTTATACATCACTCGTTAAGTACAACAGAAACGTTCGTGTACCAATGAATATGTACGTTTTTGATTAGCAGAGACTCAGATGTTTCAAATGGTATAAAATACGATGTCAGTTCGGTCCGCTGTGTGCCATGAACATAGCGTCATCAACCGGTTCATGAATGGCCCTCCTATGAATGACATTAGGGAGGTTTAGATATTGCATCACGTACCCCGACCTCACCTATCCCTATCGAGATAAGTCACGCAGAGGAATGTTGTAAAACTGCTCGTTAGATACCACGTCACTTATCAAAGTAGGGCAAAACTCCTTTCGAACATCATGCATTTTGTGCTTTAAAAAATCTTCGAGCGTTGGCTTGTGTTTGTTCTGGGTCACTGGCCACAACGCTTTCACCCCCGCTTATAAGGGTGTGTGTTAGTGTGTAAGTGGGCGTCGTTATGTGTGTGTGTTTGTATGTCTGTCTGCTTGTCTGTCTGTCTGTCTGTGTAAATGGGCGACATCATGTGTGTGCGAGTGTGTTTGTGTGCGTGTGTGTGTGTGTGTGTGTGTATGTGTATGTGTGTGTGTGTGTGTGTGGGTGTGTGTGTGTGCGTGCGTACGCGCATGCCTTTATGTGTGTACCCAAACCTAGCCTTCAATTCAAATGAATTGGACGGAACATTACTTTAGGGTTGTTTACAAAGTCTTTATGAAACAAAACATTCTTGCTAGGCAGTTTTACTAACCAAACTAAACAACACCCCCCCCCCCACCACCACACACGCATGATACACGTGTGCATTGGGTTACCTCGCAGACTTGATCTGTTCCTTGGAAAAGGTTACTGTTATGCTGAATTTTCAGTCTTTTTAAACATACGCTTCCTCGCGCAAGGTACTTGCTTCCTTGGAGTATTTTGGTCGAGATGACATTTCTTTTTTTTTTTTTTTTTTTTTTTTTTTTTTGGTTTTTTTGTTTTTTGTTTACAATTTTATTCAAATAAATAACAACAATCAACAATATCTCATACAATGAATTAAATACATCTTATCGAGTACAACAAGCTAACTTTTTTTTTAACGTTTTGTTCTTCGAACACTCACACAAAAATGCTTCTTATCTGTAACTGCCTATTAAAAATACTTTCCAACGGTAAAAACGAATTTGTTTTTTTATATATACTAACGCACATCTTTCCGATTAAGATAATGTGGTTCAATTTATACATAGTTGCCTTTTTCACCATTACAAAATGCATACCAAATAAAACATCACTAACTTTCAAAACAATCTTAATTTCTAAAGTACGAAAAATAAATTCTTCAATAAACTTCCAGAATTTGTATACAACCGGGCATTCAAAAAAGAAGTGTTCAATGAAATCAGTTACATCACAACAGTAATTACATTTATTAGTTTCCGTTACTTTCATTTTACACAGGAGAATGTTGGTCGGATAAATGTTGTGCATAATTTTCCAGTGTAAAACTCTTAATCTAGTCTCTTGTGTTGACTGATGGGCAACTATCCAAGAACGTTCATCAATTTCTACATTAAACTTTCTCTTCCAAAATCCTCCGGAACATTGTACATCTGTTTTCATATTAATAATCTCTTTCCGATATTCTTTGGCACTTAACACATTTTTGCCGTTAAACAGTGGAGTAATACAAACATCATCAGTCATATTTACAACATTTTTCCTCATGAATAATGACACAGCAGCTTTTACAACATTATATTCAAGAATTCGGTTTGGCGAATATCCAATCAAATCACATATATCTTGATATGATAATATGTCTCCCGAACGTACAATGTCAGTTAACACCTCGTCGTATCCAACTTTCAAAAAATAAAACTTTGCCACTATACGTTATGCATGCATTATTCCATAATAAAATCGGCCCGATTGTCCCACGATCGTAGTGGTTATTATCCAGCCAATATTTTAATACTGCTTTCCAAAAGTGTGATTTCACTAGGTCTAACCCTTTAAATCTTGCACTGTTTACATTCGATAAGAAACATTCAAAGTGCTTTCCAAAACGCAAATACATCATCTTTGGAGTGAGACTCCAATTATCATTTTTATTTCATGTAGTCAGTTTTGAAACCCATTGTAATAAAAAAGAAATTTGCATTTGCCTAATATCGATCATTTTTAAACCACCTTTTTCAATTTCAAAACATAAAACGCTTCTTTTCACCTTTTCAAAGGCCTTCCGATTACAATTTCGCCACAAAAATCTGTACAATAAGGTATTGACTTCATTCAAAACACAGTCAGGTAATACAAACGCTTGCATAATATACACAAATTGTGAAATTAAAAACGTTTTCACAATACATATTTTCCCTAAAATGCTCAAATTTCGCTTCTCCCACGCACAAATCAATCGCTTAATATTCCTTATTCTTCCAGTCCAGTTATCTTCTACCAAAGAAGCACTCTTATCACTACAAAAGTATACACCCAAAATCTTCAACTTCTTCTTCCAAACAAAATTATAAAATGTTTCATCACAATGTTTCCTACTACCCAACCACATCGCCTCAGACTTTCTCTTATGTATCCTTAAGCCTGAAAAACTAGAAAAGTCATTCATTACTTCAAGTGCATAATACATATCAATCTCATCCTTTATAAAAAAGGGTGATATCGTCTGCATACAGAGCAATTTTAATAACGGTTGCAATATCAACATTATTCCATAACGAAATTCCTTTAATACGTCTACACTGTCTTATTTTTGATGCCAGCAATTCAATGGCCAGTACAAAGGATGTGACTTGGAAAATCGGTAGGATTTAGGTACCCCCAAAGTCGGTCGGAATTGGATACACTTAGCCTATACTCATGCATCCACACTGAAACGTCTGCAACAATAACAATAACAAAAATCAAACTTAAAAAAGCACTTGAAAGTAAGCAAACAAAGCAACTATTGATTTCCTACGAGTTTATGATCGTGATTGGCTGTCTTTCCAAGTTGGAACGTCTTAAATTTGCTGTCGGTGATGTCTATAAAACGTTCACTTGACCACAACATTCACATTGCTCTACATTCAAGGATTGAAACAAAAACCCACTGGCATTGATCAGACACAGTCACTGAATGTTGCTATGTTACACATGAATCTGCTAAAATGTGGTAAGAAATGACCGTCAACAGTGCCGGACGGACGTGAGATTTCAAGGTTTTCAGAGACAGACAGTACATAACGTGTTCTGAAAGAAACACATGCCGAACAATTCTCCAGTCAGCCAGTTGATCAGCTGCCTGGCAACGGACAGGAAGTGTAAAATTGGTCGCATGTGAAAATTGTATTCGTATGGTGGGTATAGCATGTTAATTTATTTTTAATATACTTTCTTATGTGATAACCAATGTGCTGTATTTTCTCAGTTTTGCTGATGTTATACGCTTGGTACATATATTTACTCATTTTCCTTAAATAACATGTGATAACATTACTTCATAGCTAAGCACATGATTTTACCTATGGCACAACACAAATCTCTAGCCTCCCTCTCTGAGATGCGTTTGAAGACAGACTGTTAAAAGAGAATAAATGTATGTACATAATTATGATAGAATATTGATGTATGAATTGAAGAAATGTATAAGAACACAAGAATGTATGAATGACAAAGAACAAATGTTTATTTTTGAATGTTTTATGTATGTTTTATTACGGACACAAAAGCTCAGCAATGCAATTTCTCTTTTAGAGATTAATAAAGTTATTGTATTGTATTGTATTGTATTGTATATGTGTGCCGGACGGACGTAAGAAAAAAATAACACGGACAGTAAATAACGTGTTCTGAAAGAAACACATGCCGAACAATTCTTTAGCGAGCCAGTTGATCAGCTGCCGGGCAACGGACAGGAAGTGTGTAATTGGTCGCATCGTGAAAATTTGCTTTGTATGCCGGGTAAAGCAGACGATTTGTCTGCCGGACGGACGTGAGAAAAAATGACAAAAGGACCAAACGCTGGTAAAATAAGCCGCAGTTAGCCTTTCAAAACCATTTCAAGTCGTATTTTGATGGAAATTGTTACTTATTGAAAGCATTTTACGTCCGAACTTGTTGACAGTCATTCAAACTTAACAGATTAGTCATTAATATTTTTGAGACGGACACGAGTAAGGAAAAGACCGTTTACAGCACATGCGATTGTATTGTATCGACTAACAAAACAAATTCATTCATTGTTTTTTTTTACTCAGTGTGTTTATCTATCTCTGTTCTTTGGTTTCTAATGTACATTTAAATGGATTTCGTTGTATTTTGTTTCCTGGTGCCTTTGTTTGTTGCAATGTGGCTGAAGAGGGAAATCGTGTCCGTCTCATTTTTCACGTCCGGCACACCTCTTTCGCACGTGGGGAAGGAAAACTTGACTTAAAATTGATCAAAGTTTATTTTTCATATGTGAATTATGAAGACATTTGACATAGACCAGTGAAATTTCACGACAAAACAAAAGGAGGCATTTTATTGACTATCAAAGTCACGGACATTGCTAACACTGAAGACTGTGAAACCTGCCTCCAACATCCTCGAGTTTTAGACACAATGACGTCAATCAGTCGACAGAAGTTTCAGTGAGAATATATTTTGTAGAAAAAAGAGTTTTCCGTTCGTTATTACGCACATTTAACTTCATAACGTGACTGCAAACATAATTATGTCAGATTCATTAATTATCAAAATCCCAACACACAACAAATCACGGTTTTGGTCAAGTTTTCCCCCGTGTCTGGCCTTAAAGAACTCGGAGTACTGGCATGAAGAGTTTGGCCTTATTCCCCCCCCCCCCTCCAAAGCAGGACACGTTGCCACAAATCCGAACAACGCAAGGTTGCATTAAAATGGTACGTGCTCATTGCCTGTCTGTGGTGTTTAAAGCTTGAAGCCAGTGCGGTCCAACGACGGATACTCATGGGTTTATGCTGCACCATGGCAACGCCTTGTCTCTCAGAGCTTCCACAGCAACCGCATTTCTAGCAGCTTAGTGTGTCCCCTTGCTGTCCCATTCTACATGTTCACCTGACCTGGACCCAGACGACGTCACATGTCAAGAAACTGCTCTTAGAGGAACCCGTTATGAGAGCTGGGTGCTGCTGACCGAGAGTTAGCGAGGGTCATTATGAGTATCTTGAAGATCATAGCTAAGGATAGATAAACAAATGTTATCAAATTAATGATGAGCTGTGCGGTAAGTACAGAGCGTTGTGAAGGACTTTCAGAACAACCTACTATCAATGAAAAACAAGATTACTTCTTGTATAAAGACAGGTACACCATCGTCAAACGGACGTATGTTTTCACAGGACAAAGTAGTTTGGACAAATGCAAAACAAAACTCCCCAAAAAAGGGTTCCAATACTGTATTACAAAACACTCACTTTCTACTCAAATCTTTGTTATGGGATGCAACAGGAAACGACAGTGGGCAGACACTAAATACACGATTGACTTCGTTTGCCTGTCTCATTCGTTTTCTGTTCGTGTGTCTGTACATGTCTGCGCGTTTTTTGAGTGTCTGTCTGTCTTTATGTCTGTATGGCCATGGTTGTGACAAAGACACAAATAACCACACAAACACACACGTACGCACGCACGCACGCACGCACACACACACACACACACACACAAACACACACACAATTACACACACAAACACAAACACACACACAAACACACACATTCACACACACACACAATTACACACACACACACACACACACACACACACACACACACACACACACATACACAATGTTAGGAAACGCTACCGTTGCTGAGCTTTGGTTCAGTTTTGTTTGTTGTATGTAGTTGACTTATTTGTACTTTGTGGGAAAGTACCGATATTATATTTTGTAAACACAATATTTATGCTTGGACGAGAATGCAGGTGAACTTTCTAGTCCTGTCAAAACAAGTTGTTTACCATGCTGTTTTAGTCGTGAGTTCGTGGCGTTCGTTCGGATTAAGTGCGTCGGCGCTTTTGATGTACGTCATAGAGAATGTCGCTAGTTTAGTCCATGCACGGCTCGTATAATGTAGTTGTACTATGTTCGGTCTGGAATATTCTCGAGATTGAGTATTTACTATATATGCCAGCGCGATTTGTTGTAAAAGGAGCTTCTACGTTGAGTTCTGTGAGATGTGAAGTTGTATATATGGAATGCTAAATAAATCCTCGAACTCAATTTGACGAGTTGTTTTCTGCTGCTGCGAAGACGGGCGACGTAGAATAAAAGAACACAACTATACGATGTTTGAGAACTTGTGGCAATCTCAAGTGTCGTGTAACACACACACACACATACATACATACACACACACACACACACATTCACACACACAATTACACACACACACACATACACACACACACACACACACACACACACACACACACACACACACACACACACACACACACACACACAAAGCAAGCTCAGAGCAAAGTTGTGAATGATGGGGAAAGGAAAATGGTCATTCTGCGATTATTTGCTGTTGATGAAAACTAGCTACATCCCAGCGGATATTCTTCTTACTGGGACAATGTTAATAGCACATGAATGTTCATCTTTTGTGAAACCAGGGTTACACTCGGTGTTTACATGTAACCTCAATTTAGTACGCAGTTCAATATTTGACATTCTTGTACAGTCAAAGTATTAAATCATTATCCGTCAAAGAGACGCTGAAACGATGCGATCGAATCCTATTTGATGTATTCCATTTACCAATCGTTATTTGCAGACTACCGCGTCAACAGAGTGCTGTCCGTGCAACGAGGAATCAGAATGCAACAGCAACAACTGTGCCTGCCACTCCAGACACACAAGGTGCTCAGCTAACTGCTTTGCTGGGGGATGCACAAACAGCAAGCTTGTAAGTACTTGATTAAATAATAGACATTGCATAGCTTTTGACAAAGCTGTATGCGTCGTCCCTGCTGTCATTTGTCCCGACATTTAGCACTACTTGTTCACTAAATGGTGAGAGCCGCTGTTAGTGAAGAGTGTTGTCAGGCGTTGGGTTGTAGCACCTCGCAGAGTCCTCTGTCCCGACATTTAGCACTACTTGTTCACTAAATGGTGCGAGCCGCTGTTAGTGAAGAGTGTTGTCAGACGTTGGGTTGTAGCACCTCGCAGAGTCCTCTGTCCCGACATTTAGCACTACTTGTTCACTAAATGGTGAGAGCCGCTGTTAGTGAAGAGTGTTGTCAGGCGTTGGGTTGTAGCACCTCGCAGAGTCCTCTGTCCCGACATTTAGCACTACTTGTTCACTAAATGGTGAGAGCCGCTGTTAGTGAAGAGTGTTGTCAGGCGTTGGGTTGTAGCACCTCGCAGAGTCCTCTGTCCCGACATTTAGCACTACTTGTTCACTAAGGGGTGAGAGCCGCTGTTAGTGAAGAGTGTTGTCAGACGTTGGGTTGTAGCACCTCGCAGAGTCCTCTGCATGAAGCGAAACTGGGTGGAACGCAACCGCGGGGTCGGATTGGTTGAAACTGAGATTTGCTGTGATTACAACCAATCAGATCCCACAGCTTACTCCCAGCCAGTTGGGCGGCCCCCAGTTTCGCATCGTGTACCTTAGCTCTGAACTCTGTAGCCCCCGACCTGTCCAGACGCTTTGTGCTTACGTTTCTCAGGTAGTATTATTCGAATGTTATACTGTATTTCGTGTGTTTAAACCTGTAGTTGTTAGTTTAAAAGTGGTATGTAAATGTTGTCTGCTTCTGAGATGTATAGTTGGTTCATTTGAGCGTACGAAACTTTTCAGTCGTTAAAAGTAGTGGTCACAAAGTGTAGCTTCTCAAACCATGAGCTATCGAGGATTCGGGCTTGTTGCGGGGTGGTTATTTTTTGGTTGCTGTGTGTATACCGAAAAATGAACACCGCTTCCAGTTTACAGATGCAACGGAGCTGAGGGGGGAATAATCAGGACTTTCGGAACAACCTACGTATCAAAGACAAACAACTGTACTTCGTGGATAGAGACAGGTACACCATCATCGAACGGCCGTATGTTTTCAAAGGATATACAGTCGACTGTAGTAGTTTGGGCAAAAGCACAACAAAACTCGCCAAAAAAAAAAAAAGGATTCCAGAAAAAATCTCAGTTTGTACTTTGTACTTCGTTTGCCTGTCTCGCTGTTTTTCTGTCCGTGTGTCTATCTGTGTGTCTGTCTGTCTGACTTCCAGTGACTGAATGTATGTAAAGGTAAACATTTTCAGAAATAAATGCATGATCAAGATAATTGATTTCGGCAATGTTGCACACGTTTGCTTTAGTAGTGGCAAAGAAGGAATGCGTGTGACATAGATGTATTCCCCACGCGCCACTGATCTAAACCTGAGACATATCGAGAGAGCGCGTGCCAAGGGTAACAACTGTACATCTAATGGTTCAGACAGTATCGACATGGCTGACAGTAGTAGTTGTGGTGACAGTGACCTGGTGGTCAAACTTATGTCGGAAATATGAAAGTTGAGCTGGTCAGAAAGCTGCCAACAAACAGCACCGTGACAGAGAGGTGGCTGAGCTGAGGGAGGTGGTGGAACGGCTCACTTACGAACAGGACTGTGTGGAGAAACGATGCCAAGCTTTAGAAAATAAGGTCAAGGAGCGCGTGTGAATGTGTGCGTATGTGTATGTGTATGTGTGTGTGTGTGTGTGTGTGAATGTGGGGGTTGTATGTGTGTGTGGGTGTGTGGGTGTGGGTGTGCATGTATATTGTTTGTTTGTGTATAATGTGGTTCTGTGTGTGTATGTCGCAACCATGGACGTAGAGAGATAAAGAGAGGCATTTATTTCTGAAATTTTTTACCTTTACATACATTCAGTCACTACCTTAAACACTTATGTTTTAAGTATTCATTTCAAGTGATCACGAACGTAGAAAAATGGGTGTCAAAGTGTTGTTACATTTTTGTGTGCATTCTGAATAGTGTGCCAACAGGCCTATGGCATTCCGTTTGTCAAATAATTATTTGGATACTTTTTCATGTTTTTTTCACCAGTTTTAGCTAAATAATCATTATTTAGAAGCTCATGTGCTAAATAAGTAATTGTTTATAAACAATGTAAAACAATTCTAAATAATTTTTTGTTTACGTAAACAATTCATAATTTACCTAAACAATTCATTGTTTACGTAAATAATTCATTGTTTACGTAAATAATGATTTATTTACGTAAACAATATATTATTTAGACTTATATTACATTGTTTATAAAGAATCAGCAATGTTGCTAAATAAATCATTATTTACGTAAACAATGAATTATTTACGTAAACAATGAATTGTTTAGCCAACACATTTTCCATTATTTAGGGGTTTCTAGGATTCGCTTCTGAACTAAGTTTTATGTCTTTCAGTGATTACTATAATTGAATATAAGGTCTCTCCACACACTCTTATCTTAAAATAGCTGTTGTTTGGATATTATTTTGTTTATTTTACAAGCCGAGTACGAAAATAACTGATCTCAAACACAGTCAAAGGTCAAGGTCAATTAAGGTGTTTCCCTGCCGGGAGTGTTTAGTGTTTGCATTTTCTTGCTTGAAGTTGTTGAAACACAGTTTTTTTTCCCCTCATGTTCTCTGTTCTGTTTATGTCCCAACAACATGCCTGTCTTTCCATTTCTCTTCCTTTCATCGTTTCGTTTCAAAGAGAAAAGTAAAAACAGCTGTGAACCGTTGAAAAACGGGAAACAATGCCTCCGACGCGTTCCGAGAAGAATCTGGAGTAACTTCCCTTGCCTCATGCGATCGGAAAGCAAAAATATTCTGAGCGATTGTTACCAGAGGAGAGGCGGCGATACCACCAGAAGATTTTGGAGATTGACGGGAATGATCCGTATGACATTCTCAACCAGGTGCTGGTCAGCAAATCCGGACGATCTGCCAGAGCTGAGTTACATCAACATCGTAAATTATTTTGTGCTTGGCAAGAGTGCATACAGATACACATGTGAGCAGCTGAAAAGCTTACAACAGTTTGGATTCCTACCGACTTTTTGTCTCTGGCTGGGTGAGGGATGTCAAGTGCTACAGCCCTGATGGCTGTCAGAACTCTGTCATTTCTGCAAAGGTAAGAATGTGCTTTCAGTTTATAATGAATGAACGTGAGTGTTCTCTGTCTTGTGTTGCAGATATCTCTGTATCTGTATCTGTCTGTTACGCTGCACTTGTAGAACAAGTCATCCAGATGTCTGGCATTGTTGCAGCGGAGTGGGGGGTGCGCAGCTAGTTCTTTATCGTCGTCTGGCTACTGCCAGCGCCGACTTGAAGCTATCACAAGTTGCAGTTCAGGATATTGTGTTGAGGCTTTGTCTTTGATATATTCTTCGCTTCAGTTTGTATTCTGGACTACGACAAAAGCTGTAGATAGTCTTGAATATATTTATATTTTGAAATAGCTTGCAAAATATTATATTTATAATGAGCTTCATGTTCATATTCAGTTAAAAATCTGTTGTTTACTTTTCATTGTTAAGGTTATTGTAAAGCACATTATGTGCGTCTTAGAGTTATATTCATTCAATTGACCTAGCTGAATGCTGATTTGTGCGACCTTCAATTTATGTTTCAGATTCTTCATTCACAACGCCTTAATGAACCAGCACTTTCTCCTTGGATCATCGCCACTTCTGATGGCAACATACTGGCAGCACACTGTACCTGCATGGCCGGAGTTGGAGAAACCGGCATGGCCGGAGTTGGAGAAACCTGCACACACGTCCCTTCACCTTCAAGGAGTCAGCTGTTGAGTGTGCTGTGGCAGACCGCCATTTCTGTTTGGAATCTAACAGTGAGGGGATGCTTTGTCTGCGCAAAGACCACCAATACTTTAGTCAAGTACAGTGCCAGATTGTTATGACCAGTTCCTCCTACTGCGATTTCATGGTGTGGACTACTGTGGATAAAGTTATTGTCCGAGTATTGCCTGACTGTGATTTTTGGGCAATGTGTGTGGAGAAAGCTTTGAAAGTGTTCAGACTCGCAGTTCTTCCAGAGCTAGTTGGAAACTGGCTGGACAGAGAAGCTGAGCCTCTACAAGCAGTGGATGTGAACCAGGAGCAGCTGCAAACACCAGCCGTGAAACGCAGCAAGAAACAGTGACAATGCCAGACTCGCTTGCTCATGTGTGTGGGAAAACAAACATCATGTATGACTGTACACACAGAAAGTGGCAGTATTAAAGTTGTAGAGAGGGAGAGAATACATCGAACGCAGAAGAAGAAGAAGAAGAGAGGGAGAGAAAAGAGAGCATGCAATGTTTTAAATCACAGTTCACACTCACAGAGAAGTCATTAATTGTTCCATTCTTGTTTCATTTTATTCTTAAAGTAAAATCATGCACAGATGTAGACATACATTTTGTTTAGGATCACCGACCACAATACAAAATCAAGTGCTACAAGTATAAATTATGATGCATACAGGACCTTATGTTGTGATTGTTTTACATCCACTGCTGTGAATAACAAAGAATCATGAGCAGTTTGATTATCAACTTATTCAGCCAGGTATATTGTTCATTCTCCTTGTTCAATGTTTCCAGTGACACGGATTGGCTGCTTGATTTAGGGAACAAATAAGAGTGTGTGGTCCAGCATAGTTCTGCATCAGTACAGTCAAGTAATACAGTGTTTAAATTGGCAGTGGAACTGAAAGTTAGTTTCTATCATCAACTAATTCTGTTTTGATGACAACAAAATTGAACACACTTATTTCTGCAAAAAAGCGCACAGGTCTATTGATCATAATGAATAGTTAATGACTCACATACCCACAGTATGTTATTTCAATTTTGAACATTTAGTGAAAGTGTTCTTCACTTATCTTCATACCTGCAATACTGGTAGTGGTATGTTCAGTGTTGCTTGCAGTTGCATGTTATTGGTAGTTTAAATGTGTGCTCGCATTTCAAGTGTGGGCCATTTAATTTTTCAATGCTCCTTATCTTGTTTCCTATTTTGAGGTTAATCAGCATAATTCAACCTTTGTCAGTTGTGTCAATACATGTCACATTTATGCAAAATGATTTCAAAGTGTATGTTAAAGTGGTGTGTGTGTGTGTGTGTGTGTGTGTGTGTGTGTGTGTGTGTGTGTGTGTGTGTGTGTGTGTGTGTGTGTGTGTGTGATAGAAAGAGTGAAATCTGCTCTTGAATTGGAAGGAAATAGCAGCAGGTCAGATCATATACACACATGTATATTCAAATTCAAGATTCCATCCAGTGAAAACATGATAACAGAAAAACTGTTGCTTCTGCTCATGTGAGACACCTGAATCAGATACAATACACCACAGTTTAATTAACACATTCTTTAAACAATGCCTTCATCTTCAAATTCAAGATTCCGTCCAGTGAAAACATAACAGAAAGACTATTGCTACTGCTCATGCGAGACATCAGAATCAGATACAATACACCACAGTTTAATTAACATATTCTCTAGTCTAAACAATGCCTTCAGTTCACTAGGCTGTGTTTATGCAGCGTCACAGCAAGAATCACATGATACCAGTGCAAACATTGACAAGCCCAGATGATACAGTGACTATTTTGTCCAGTGTTACCACTTCTTCCTCTTCCCTTGCAAACAAAAGATCAGTCAGAATATCAGAATTCAAAATTGTGTACTTTCCCCAAAGAATACCGATAACTCGCTCAACATAAATTCTCAGATTAGCTAGTTTGCGTGTTGACTATCTCATAAGCTGTAAGCTGACTCTTCCCTCTTGTAAAGGCAGGGATTTTCACTTGTGCACCTCTCATAGCCACTAGTTCATTAATGTCAAATCCCCTGTCGGCCAAAATCACATCATTTTGTACAATATTGTCTAGATACCCACTATTTGCAGTGATGTGCTTGTCACTTGAAAGCCCACCCCACCCTTTAGAAATAAAAGAAATATGGCCTTGAGGTGTAATTGATATTAGGTATTTAATTGTATTGTTGTGCTTGTAGTTTGACCAGGTGAGTGCACTAGCATCAACACTGGAGGGTCTCTCAATGAATATATTTCAAAACAGTCAATAATGGACACTACTCTGCATCTTGAACACACACGGCCAGTACATGTACTGTGCAACTGACCTTGGCACGGAACGATCCAAGGGGGGCAATCTCAGTCATCTCAAGGAGGGAAATCCAAACGCAATCCGCTTTGTTCGATTTTACGGGCTTGGACGATAGAAAAAAATAAGAAAAGCAAAAGCTGGAGTCCAGTCTGGACGAAACTGCTATCAAGAACGCAGAATTAATTTCTTCTGAGTTTTTTTTTTAGCCGTAAGCGCCATGTTTAACTGCTGTTCACAATGCGGCCGCAGTGAAACCAACAAAGGGGCCTCACTATGGAAGAGTTTCCTGCTCCGATAAACATGGCGCTTACGGCTAAAATAAAACTCAGAAAAAATCAATTCTGCGTTCTTGATAGCAGTTTCGTCCCGCAGTGGGGCACTGCGGTTATGAAATTAAAGGCCCCTCCTGTTTTTGGAACCGCAGGAGCTTTCTAGTTTGCTGTTAGGTAGATTTTTGGTTCCTCTTTCCTGTCATGCTCTCTTTTTCTTCATGAATTCTTTTCTTTTTTCTGCCTTCTTGCTCATTCACATGTATTTTTTCCAAAAATCTCTTCTCTTGCCGCTTGTCTCGCGATTCATGTATAGTTTAATCTGTTAGTGTTCTGATGTAAGTCCAGCAGTAGATAGGTTAAGCCTATTTTAACATACTGGAAACTGGTAATCTTCCAGTAGGTATTAATTTAGTTTTACTAAAGCCTGCTGGGACACAAGTAATGGGTTAGTGCATTTGTAAACAGGAATCGCTTGACAAGTGGCCCCCTTCGTCCCCCCCTTCCTCGTCCTGATATGGCTCTGCGTAGTCGGCTGGACGTTAAGCAACAAATAAACAAACAAACAAACAAATAGCAGTTTCGTCCAGACTGGACTCCAGCTTTTGCTTTTCTTATTTGTCTCTATCGTCCAAGCCCATAAAATCGAACAAAGCGGATTGCGTTTGGATTTCCCTCTTTGAGATGACTGAGATTGCCCCCCTTGGATCGTTCCGTGCCAAGGCCAGTTTAATACACGGTACTGGCCGTGTGTGTTCAAGATGACTACTCTGTTCCATGGATAGGGAAGGAACTGTGGCGGTAGACTTGTCTTTATACTTCGCCTGTCTGTCCAGAAAACAAACAAGTGGCCGCAGTCTGTGGTACATGATATGCACAGTCTCGTGAAAAACTTTGCTGGCAGTTGTTCTTGACACAGAAAAGATGTATGCCAGGTGTTGCAGAGGTGTGTTAAGGCGTATATGCATGAATGAGAGCTTGAAACTGTGTCAGTGCTCTGCGCGAGTGTGTTGGCAAATGCCATGCAAGAAAATCAAATAATGTAACAAGTGTGAAGAAATTAGAAATCCCAGTAAAATATCGTACAGTATCGTCATTGTCCCTCAAAGAATCAAGTGTCATTTTTTTTCTTGGCAAGTTCGTCTTTAAGTTCCCGAGTTTCTAGCACCAGCCTGTTTAGTTCATCCCGTTGCTGCTTTTCTTCATCTTTAGAAATCCAGGCAAAATTGTCATAGGTTTCAGTCTGGCAGTAAGTACCACCACAGTCACCTCTCTCGGGAAGAGGAGCAGCCAGTTCTGCTGTATCCGAAGTACCTTCACCGTCGCCATCAACAGCATCCTCTGCTAAATTAGGGTGAGAAGGAGTTGACTCACTCCCCACAAGCTTCTTCCTCTCCTTGAGTCTCTGGTACTGTCCTTGTTGGCTGTCAGGCTGTGTCCCTGCACCATACCCAAGTTTCAAAGTAGGTGTTTACTTCCCACAGATGCATGGTTGCCCTGCAAACAAAATCAAAGGCAAATGTATTGTAAATTATGGATTGGGAGTTATTTTAAAAATAAGTCACCCAAACAAAATGAATGAGTAAATCTAGACACAGATCTACCCTTTAAAACTGAACTATAAAGTTGTATCAACAATGACCATTTAGTGTTCAAATAAATTCTGATTATCAAATCCAAGTATTTCACACCTATGGCATTCTCACAAGTCATGGTTTTGGGCAACCATGATAAGGCCAACAAAAAACAATTGTCTGTTTCTGGTCACCCGACCGACCCTAAATTTCGGCGCCGACCCTAAACTTTTTTTTTCCAAACTCAAAATTTTTATTTTATTTTTTATTGGTGGTAAAGGACAGGGTGAGAAAATGAACAACAAAAACGTGTGAAAACGAAAGTCCGCTGACGATTTGTAAATGTGTTGAGTGTCTTGTCTCTATGTATAGTGAATCCAGTCTCTTTGCGCGATTTTTAAAGTTAGTTTTATTGGTCTACATTTGGGGTAAAAAAAAAAAAAAAAAAAAAAAAAAAAAAAATCCCGACCTACCGACCTTATTTTTTTTTTAGCCATGTTACCAGAAACAGACAATATTTTTTTTGTTGGCCTAAGTTGTTATACTGAGAGTAAGTGTAAGACTGACTCACTCACTGCTCAGTCATAGACTGCACTCGGTGCAGGACTGACCGCACACTACCATCACAACACAGCTTGCATAAAACACAGACTAACCAAGGCAGGTGAACAAAAGCATGAGTACTTACCATTGACAAAATGATCAGAGCACACGTATCTCCTAGCTGTTGATTCAAAGTTGAAATTCTTCAGCTGAAGCTGTGCCAACCATTCTCGCCCGCGTCGTGCAGTCAAATCCCTTGTCTCTTTGCCCTTTCCGTTGACAACAAATGGAACAGAAAAGAATCTTCTGTCCCTATCTCTATCTTGTCTGTTATGGCAATGTTTAACACTACAACTAGAGACCATGTCGATAAATGCGGAAGATTCAGAGTGCAGATTTCGCGTGTTGCCTTCTCGCGAGTTCCGCCGGAATGCCAGAGGCAAGGCCGGACAACTCTGCACACGACTGTGTGACGTCATCGCGTCAGAGCTCATACCAAGTTGTGTTGTGTTGTGTAACCTACAGATAAAAAAAAAGTGTAATCATGCAGTAAGAGAAATGGAAAGAGAAAGTTTTTGTTGAGACAGAACAGAAAACTTAGGACGGAAAACTTTTTTTCAACAACTTCAAGGGAGAGAATGCAAACACTAAACACTCCCGGTTATGACCTTGACCTTTTGTTTGTTTTCGCATTCAGTTCTTTTCGTACGGCAATTTCAGCTTGTAAAATAAACAAATTTACGAACATTTTCTGATAAATAATGTTTGGAGATACCTTGTATTGAATTATAGTATATACACAAAGAAAAAAAATGAAACTTAGAAGTCAATTCTTGATTCCCCTAAATAATGAAAACTGCTTTCCCTAAACAATTCATTGTTTACGTAAATAATTCATTGTTTACGTAAATAATGATTTATTTAGCAACATTGCTGATTCTTTATAAACAATGTAATATAAGTCTAAATAATATATTGTTTACGTAAATAAATCATTATTTACGTAAACAATGAATTATTTACGTAAACAATGAATTGTTTAGGTAAATAATGAATTGTTTACGTAAACAAAAAATTATTTAGAATTGTTTTACATTGTTTATAAACAATTACTTATTTAGCACATGAGCTTCTAAATAATGATTATTTAGCTAAAACTGGTGAAAAAAAACATGAAAAAGTATCCAAATAATTATTTGACAAACGGAATGCCATACAGGCCTTGGTCAGTCAACCACGTTTCATCTGTGTACTTCGTGTTTGACGGAAAAAGAATAACACCAACCCCGTTCTCCTGTATATTACTGAAAGCCACATTTTCTTCTTCATTCAATTTCTGTTTTCAAAAGCTTCGTCAACTTTCCACTTACACGACAAGCTCCCTTTACCAAGCTTCAATTAAGAACCCTGAATACAAAAGGTCAAAACAAAACAATAGGTACTACTTTCACTATCGTCGTCTGCAATAAAAACCGAAAATGGCGAAACGCTTTGCAACCTACACAGAGGACGAACTTGCCAAGAAAAGATGGAACCTAACACCAGTGACAACAAAAAGGTGCACAGACAGTTCCGTGCGGATCTTTCGCCATTATCTGAACGAAAAGGGAAAAGGTGAGGATTTTGAAGCAATGTCGAAAAATGAACTGAACAGTACTCTTGGCTCTTTCTATATATGGAAGCTAGATCTGAAAGTGGCGACTTGTATAAACGAAAAACACTGGAAGGGATCCGGTACGGTCTGAATCGCCACCTGAAGTCGCCACCGCACAACAACGACTTCGATATTGTTCGGGATTCTGATTTTTCCGTCGCTAACGAAATGTTCAAGGCGGCTGTCAAAGAACTCAAGCAACAAGGCAAAGGGAACATCACCCACTACGAACCCATGGCCGAAGCCGACAGGCAAAAGCTGTACCACAGCATGTACATGAACACGGCGACACCAACGGGGCTAGCGAACAAGGTACAGTTCGACGTGCGGTATTACTTTTCAAGAAGGGGTGCAGAAAACATGCATTCCATGACCAAAACCACGTTCCGAATCAAAACAGACGCAACAACAAACAGAGAGTATGTGTGCAAAAACTCCGACGAACTTACCAAAAATCACCAACACGACACGGCATTCGTCACCGGATTCATGCCAGCGAATCTGACAGATTGGTTTAAACAAAGTTTTATTCAGGATTTCTTCGCATGAACAGTTCAAAACACACAACTAGGACACGCACTCAAGCAAACGCTTATATCACGTGACCAGAACAGTACTAAATTACACACATTTTCGTAATGGTGGACATAACAACAATAAACCAGAAGAACAAATTGAAAGAATGGGGATGGGGAGCTAACTAGGAACAAAGGAATCTACAGAAGATAAAAAGAAAAGGGAGGGGGAGGAGGAAGAAAGTACTAACAACCACAAGGAGAGACAAGGACGAAAGCGCATAGGAAGAGAGCATCAAGTCTAAGACATGCAACATGTAAATTCAGGTAAATGTAACAATTTTTTATGGAAGGCAGTAATTCGTTAACATGTAAAATACGAGACAAACGATAATAATCATTACTTATACGCTGCTTATGTAATCAAATACGATAACACAGGGAGAGGCAGTGTGGAGGTACACATACGCCTGCCCACACACATATACACTATCAATGCGTGAACACATCCATCAAATCAGAAATGCGTTGGATCAGAAACTTTAACATCTAGTTCGGAATAGAATTCAATAATACGTTCTCTTTTCCTTGTTGTAATAAGGTTTCGTGCCTGGCGATAGTTCAACCAGTCTTCCGGCTGCTTGCTTGTTTTGGCTTTCAAGTGAATCTGGTCACGTTGGTCAATTAACGTTAGGATTTCAGGTGTTATCCAGGGTGCGTCTTTTGGGCGTATCGTGACTTCTTTTACTGGCATAAACTGTTTTGCTATATCCATAAACATTGCAGAAAAAATATTAACACTTTCATCAAACACCTCCTTCATCAAGATTTCTTGCCAGTTAACCTGAGAAAGTGCTGCACAAAAACCATCAGCATTAAGTTTATTATAATTAAAAATTGTTCTTTTATAGGAAATATTTTTGTTCACACTTCTATCTAAAACAGCTTGTGGTACACTGTGGTCGCTACAAATAGGTGGCAAAACATTCACAGATTTAACCAACTGAGGAGTCTGGGTAATTACGAGGTCGATACATGTACTTGTGGTGGCTGTTACACGTGTCGGCGTATTCACAAGTTGACAGAGCTGGTGCGCATGTAAAATATTCAAAAAGTTCCGCGATGGAGAGTTCAGGATGTCGACGTTGAAATCGCCTAAAATCACAAATCTCAAAAACTGGTTATTCACTCGCCTTAAGCTTTCATCAATTAAATCCCAATAATGAATATTTGCATTGGGTGGGCGATTCGTGCCCCGTGGAGTCTTTCAGGAAGTATATCAGCCACCTCAACCCCGTCGTCGCGATATAACCTTCGTGGTTGAAAACGACGTTAAACACCAAATAAAGAAAGAAAGACCCCAACCCCGACTGCGACCGTCTTTGGGTGTATCCTCTGGACACTTTTTGCTACAGATTCGCCGGTTTGGTATGCGAAGAAACCAATCGGTGTAAACTCAATGTCCCAGTTCCTCCCCCGTCTGAGCAAATCCTGCGGTCTGAGTCAAGTTTACACAAATCACTCGATCCGGGCCACAAGTGCCACTGTCCTGCATCAATCCAGCTTCACGCCTGCAGAAATCATGGCTGTGACCGGTCATCGAAGCGTCAGCGCGCTCACCACATACCAACGTACATCAGATGCCCAGAAGCTACAGATGGGTGACGCTTTGGCAATTGAGGCTTCGTCTTCTTCCCTGACACGCACGCAGACAGTCAGGCAGGTCCAAGGTGCACCGACGGTGATGGCAGGTTCGGATTACGAAACACTCGACTGTTTCTTTGATGAGATACAAGAACCAACAGACGAAAGTGTGCCCCAGATGAGGAAAATAGTCTTCCAAAACTGCACCATCAACAACATTAACATCACTGTGAGAAAATGAACGATCCAATCACAACCAGTTCCCCTGCGAAACTATTTAGGTGGACTTTCCCACGACGTGACCTACAAAAAACCTCCGTGTTCGTTCGCGCCTTGAATTCAACCTGTGTTAGTGCGCGCGTGTGTTTGTGTGTTTAGATTTCGTTCGTTTTCGCTGTTTGGTTAAAAAAAAGTGTATTTAATCATTAAAAGGTTCAGAAACGGTGGTTGTTACTTAGTTGAATACATTCTCCCTTCGTCTTTCTGTCTCTCTCACACACACTCTACTCTCCCTATCTCTCTGTCAGGCTCTGTCTGTCTGTCTGTCTGTCTGCTTGTCTGTCTGTCTGCTTGTCTGTCTGTCTCTCTCTTTGTCTCTCTCTCTCTCTCTCTCTCTCTCTCTCTCTCTCTCTCTCTCTCTCTCTCTCTCTCTCTCTCTCTCTATCTTACCTTTTTCTTAGAAACCTTTTCCGTACGACCGCGTACAAGGGTAAAAGGGAGGGGGGGGGGGGTTACGTTATTAACATTGGGCCTAGTTTTAATTACCACAAA
Organism: Littorina saxatilis; assembly: GCF_037325665.1. NCBI lineage: Eukaryota > Metazoa > Mollusca > Gastropoda > Littorinimorpha > Littorinidae > Littorina > Littorina saxatilis. The sequence continues at coordinate 40,799,259 of NC_090260.1, read as the reverse complement.
CCAGTTTTTGAATTCTTCTTCATGGTGAACATGGGTGTCCCGATCCGGTTTGAGGTCAGCACTTAATTGTCTTCCGTGTTTTTTCAGACTGGCGAGTGTAAAGACTGTTGTCGGTGCAACGAGGAGTCAAAGTGTGACAGTGAGAACTGTGAGTGTCACTCTGACGAAAGTCCCTGCTCCTCTCGCTGCTTTGCCACGGGATGTGGGAACCACAAGACTGTCATGGTGAGTGGTGGTCGGAGTAATAAATTACCTTTAATATGCATTAGCACTATCTCTCTCTTTATCTCTCTCTCTCTCTCTCTCTTTTCCTCTCTCTCTCTCTCTCTCTCTCTCTCTTTCTCTCTCTCTCTCTCTTACCTCCTTTTGTTCTTAACTTTATTTTTTTTTAAATTTTATCAATGTGTGTATGTGCGTCCCAAGAACAGATTGTAAGAAAAGGCGTAACCTTAAATCTTAATCCTTGAAAAAAAAAGTTCAATTCAATTCAATTCAATTCAATTTTTGTTCCTCTATCTCTGTCTCTCTCTTTACCTCTTTTTCTTTGTCTCTCTCTCTCTCTCTCTCTCTCTGTTGTTGTTGTTTTTCTCTACCTTTTTCTACATGAATGTCCGAGTAAATTATGTGCTGGTTGAAAACAAGCTCGTTCTATTGCTCATGCCACACCGCTTGAAAAATCAAATTTGATTTGATTTGATTTGATTTGATTTGATCTATCTCTCTCTCTCTCTCTCTCTCTCTTCATCATCATCATTATCATCATCATCATTATCATCATCATCATTATCATCATTATCATCATCATTATCATCATCATCATCGTCATCTTTATCATCACGAGTTTAGGTTTTACGACCTCCTTTTGTTGTTAACTTTTTTTAATTTATTTTTTATTTTTTATTTTTTATCATTGTGTATCTATGTGTCCCAAGAACAGATTGTAATAAAGGCGTAGCCTTAACTCTTAATCCTTGTTAAATAAAGTTCAATTCAATTCAATTCAATTCTCTCTGTACATTCACAATTTTGACAATTACGCAAGAATTCAAGTAAAGCTGTTAACGTGTATATAGTCTTGTGAATAGTGTTTCTGCCTTTTACTGTAATGTTTAACTTTTGTAAATGTTTAACGTGTATATATATATATATAATATTAGAGTAGTCCCTCTCTGAAAAGAAGCTCTTTTGTATTTCTTTTGCCACAACCCTCGTAAAATAAAATGTGATTTGATCTCTCTCTCTCTCTGGTGATATGCAAGAAAAACATCTCAACTTTCACAGTATCATATTTGCATCTAGTGCGTGGTCAAAAGAATCAAAACTTACCCTATTTTTACGAGATTGATACTAAAGTGCTTTCAAGTCAGAGTCGAATGTGTTCGCTATACGTAATGATGTACGGAATGATCACGTCACCCCAAACGTTTTTGCTCTGAATAATTGCAACGTGCAAACAACACATCCCGCCGCGTAACTGGTGTCAGGCATGATAGTCTCTCCGCAGACAATAACAAGTCATGTCAACAATATGTCATGAAATGTAACTGGTTAGGTTCTTGTGTCACTCTGCAGGGACAGATAGTAGACGCGTACCTTTCAAAGGAACAAGTCCAAGTACTTGCAAAAAGCCAAACCACGTCTGACGCCGAGACAACACGCCCCATCACGCTAGACACAACACAGACCAGCAGCATACCAGCGAGCTGTCAGGGATCAGCGCCCGACAACGAGGTAAATTCATCTAACTTATTTGTCTTATATTTCATCATGGTCAGAGAAATAGGAAAACAAGAACGCTGAAGTCTGATTAACCTTTCAGTCAAGCGCACAAACCTGACACACCTACAGCGAAGTGATGCCACTGAAAAAGTCCATGTCGCTCTCACTTTCCCATTACACACACACACACACACGCAAGCACACACGCACGCGCGCATGTACACACACTTCCACACACGCACACGCCCACAAACACGCACACACACATACACACACACACACACATACACACACACACACACACACACACACACACACAATGCACACACACACACGTACTCACACACACACACACACACAAACACATATGCACACACACACATACACACACACATACACACACACACATACACACACACACACACACACATACACACACACACACACACACATACACACACACACACACACACACACACACACACACACATTCATATTAGCAGAGTTTAATCAGGAAAAGACGATAAATTATATACAGATTGGCACAACATTCATATCCTAAAAATTATAAATAGATATTTTACCTCGTATTCCACAAATACCTTGCCATAGTCTAAACGGATAAAGTGAAGCCTTTACACAGCAGGCACGTTTGTATTTAAAATAACAACGTATCTTTAAATTATTTGCTTGATAAGAGCACACACACGCACCTAAAGTGTGGATGGTTACCTAAGAGGCGGCACTGGGTGTAGTGCCTTTCTAGTGCACTTGCACTACAACAGCACTGGGTGCAGTACTCGCTCCGGCATCGAAGAATTTTGCACTAAAAAATGCACAAAATTTGACCTATTTCGTCGCCTATAGAGGACGGAAAGAATGTCATTTTGAACATTGTTATGACATTCTTTCCGTCAAAAAAGTCAATTTAACGGTGTTAAATGAAGCGACCATCCACACAATTAGGTTGCCATCCAGAGTTTAGGTTGCCATCCACGTGTGGATGGTTGCCTTATGGTGATTTAGGCAACCAAACCTGTGGAAACGGGGGTACACACACACACACACACACACACACACACACACACACACACACACACACACACACAAAGCACACACAAAGCACACACACAAAGCACACACACTCACACCATAAACATACATTCCAACAAATATACATGACTATAAATACGTAAATACTTGACTGCATATGTCATCCCGAATTCATGGCATTGCCCAATTTGCGGAATCGGCAACATTTTTTGCCCATTTTGCGTAATTGGCAAAACGTTGCCCATTTCGCGGAATCGGCAGCATTTTGCTGTAAATGCGTACACGCCTCTTAAAGGTACTGAACTTGTCAAATCCAGGTGCACGGAGCCCCTGGGGCTTTTAGTCATACCTCAGGCAGCTATCTGTTAGAAGAACTACCAAGTTTCATTGACTTGCACCCAAAGAGTCAAGAACTGCGATTTTTTTACGAATTAATTTCGTACTCGGACCCGGCTGGTCTTGGCCTATTTTCGGATCTAAATTTAGATCAGGGAGATCACCACATCATGCACAAAAAGACATAGAGAATACTACATGGCTTGCTGTGTCGTACCAGATTTACACGAGTTGTTTTTTTAAATAGTGAACTGCGAGCGAAAGCGAGCTGTTCACTATTTGAAAAAGCAACGAGTGTAAATCTGGTACGACACAGCAAGCCATGTAGTATTCTGTTTATCCTACATTATATACTTCTGTGCCAGATCTAACTAAAAGTCACCGACAGCGCTATTGCCTTTGGATCAACCCGCTTTAGAACTTCAAACCACTTTACTCAATTTGACATTCATTCCTCCGCCATGACACACACTCTCAAACTAGGACAAAGTAGTTCGCCTTTGTTAACACTGTTAAGTTTAATATTGAACATTGATTAAATAAATTCGAACAACGAAATGATGGTCACTTCAAAATATACCAGATAAAAAGAAAAGCAGTGGATACAGGATAAAAGAAACCAAAAGGAACAACAACAACAAAGCATATCCTTCCGCGATAGGATGACAGTCAAGTCGGAGCCAGGCGAGTCGACAGCTTTCTGATGGTCACTTCTCGGTTTGGTGACTGGACAACTATTGGTTGATGTTGATGGTACCAACGTGCACAGGCCTTGCAAACAGTGTTGTTAGCGTTTGCTGGGATGTGATTGTGGCAGTGGCAGTGGAGACGGCTGGAGTTGAAGTGGCCGTGCGAATCCAATGTGTCGTCTGCCGACACTGGCGACAGCTCCGAGACCGGTGCAGTGCCGTTTAGCATCAGACTGAAGCCACGGTGTTCCTCTTGGGAAATGCTGCTTAACGTTGTTGTGCCCAGATAGCTGCATTATTTTGGTCGGAGGAACGTTATTCTCGGAAAGTTTCTGCACTAGGAACTGGCGTGCAGAGTGGTTGGTGTAGATCTACCTCGGGTTGATGATCCCAGCTTTTCTTCACATGTCGCCCTGGCTTTGGTTGTGGATTGTCTTTCGCAAAATTGGAGATATTCTCTGCCATTACTGTCTTCATGCAAGGACACGTCTCCTCACTGCATGTGCCTGTGAGGTGTCACGCTGCGCAGACCAAAGTTGACTGTGTTTTGCCACCACAGAGTATTCAGGATTACTTCTGGATCTGCGACTCCGAGCTGTTTTGTCTGCCACAGCTTGTCAACATCTTCATCTTTCAGCGGTTGAGCCCTGTTAGGTAAGTTGCCACAACCTTCCTGTTTAACAATCTTCTGCTTTGTCTTCACGACTTCTCTCAGTTACAAGTGCAAATTCGGGGCCGTCTATAACGGGTGCACAGTACTTTTTAGACTTCAACTGTCGATGGATGCTGCTGAGAAGGCCCCTCAGCGTGGAGATGGTTCATACTCTTTGCCATCCGGTTTTTTCAAACTCATGAAAAGAGAGCAGAGAATTTTGCATAATTTTTGTGGTTGGATGGTGCTAATGTTTCTTTTGTCCCCGTGTTTCGCCATAAACGTCGATAGGCGACGTATATCGTAAACCGTTTTTCGGAGAGTGTTCTTGTTCTTGTTTGTCTGAACGAATGAGTCTATTGGAGAAAAATCATAAATCATGGATGACTCGCTTTTTTCTTCATCGACTTCGTCATTCGCGTCATCGCCAAACATGTCTTCGAACAGCTCATCACTCAAAAATTCTTTCAGTGTTGACAAATCGGTTTCGTGGCAGTTGCCATTTTGTTGCAAAAGTAGTTCTTCATGAATATGTAATTACTAATTTACATAGCATGACCTTCCGGTTGACCTCATTTACATGATATACACACGTGTGATTTGAACGATTTTTATCTCACGGGTATCTCTCTCACGTATGTAGGATAAACGTCACTAGCAAACTATGTCAGACGTCATCATGAGTTTGTGTAAAACAAAATGGAGGCCGGAATCACTCAGTTGAATCGAACTCCGACCAAACACCACGTAATAACTAGGTTAATTTTTGCACTCGCGTGAACAAAAAACTGTCGAGCTTCACAGATGTCGTCGTTGGGTAGTTTTGGGTTTGTTTTACTACCATAGGAGGATTTTTGAACTGTAAATGCACTCAGCTGCAACAAAAACGCAAAACGAAGGCTGTGAGCTGCACTGTGCCTTTAAATCAGCCAATTTATGCGAAATCGGCAGCCGAATACGCGGACACGGCAATCGATTACGCGTAAGTTGCCCATGTTGCGAAATCGGCAGTAGTGAGTTTCAAGTGTGTGTGTGTGTGTGTGTGTGTGTGTGTGTGTGTGTGTGTGTGTGTGTGTGTGTGTGTCTGTCTGTGTGTGTCTGTGAGTGTGTGTGTGTGTGTGTGTCTGTGTGTGTGTGTGTGTGTGTGTGTGTGTGTGTGTTTTACAAACTGACCGGAAACTGACCATGGCGCATTTGTTTTCACTCAAATCCACTCTGCCAGATACGGCTACTGTAGTATTATAGTGTGTTGTAGTGTTGCAGTGTGTTGTAGTGTTGCAGTGTGTTGTAATGTGGTGTAGTGTTGAAGTGTGCTGTAGCAGAGTGCTGTAGATAGTGAGCCTAAAAACCAAAGCAACCATGTTACGACCTAAAATTCATCTAAACCTAAAAAACAATTCCGTGTCACTCGTTCAATGTGCGTAATGCTGAAAGTTTTATCTACAAAAAAATTCTATCACTGAAGAAAAATCCTCGTCGCCGCGATATTGGCATGTGCGGTGATGATGTACACGGCATTTTGTTACTGGAATAAGTAACTAAGCACGTTTTTCAAACAGCATGTTGCACAAGAGGAAGAAGAAATGTGCGTGTCCCCAGTGTCATCTCCAACCCTTCTTGCAGTATTGTTGGTGATCTGGCATCACATCTCCCCCCTTTCCCCGTCGCGATATAACCTTGAACGGTTGAAAACGACGTTAAACACCAAATAAAGAAAGAAAGAAAGTGATCTGGCAGTCAACAGTTGTTTTTCAGTGTTACGCATGTTTCGGTGTCACAATTGTTTAAGCTGTCTCCACTACCACCAGGTTGTTGGACCTTCATGACATTCTGCTTGATTACTCGTAATGATCATGATTCAATGTGTGTCTGCGAAATAATCCGTTCTTGGTGCTAAGTATTGCACAAAGTAGATTGTTTGGTCACACCGAAACATCCGTTATGCTCCCAACCCTGGTCACGTTGAACGCCACCATGCTTTGCCCATAGGTTGTATCTGGAGCATACACAAACAGTTTGGATAAGCTTTGGGCTGTTTATGTTTTACCTCTGATTCCCCCTTTCTGTAACCAGCAGTTAGGAAGAACCTTCAAAAAACGTTGTCCACACTGAAAAGTTGCACTGCAAAACTCTCTAAAGGGCATAATTATGTTCCTGCTTTCTAAATAAACTGTTTAAAGAGGATACTCTTGCGCGATTAAGCGAAATGGGCAAAAATGTTGCCCATACCGCGAATTCGGCACGACACATAAATACAGGTCTACATATACCAAAATACATGCATATGAATACATTCACATTGAAATTGTATGTGGTTATGATGGCAAGGTATAACACATCATTTCAGCTACCCCTCTCCTGGATATTATACGTTATCCCAGCGAAGCTGGAGGTATCTCACGAACGCTATACTGTAATCGACTTGAGAAATGTTCTTCCCAATAACACATAATAAAGAATTTTTTCAGGAATGGACACCAAAAATGAAATCGAAATTTTTAATCATCGACCTTTTTTTTAATCGTCGACCTTTTAAAATCCTCGACCTTTTGTCCTGTAGACGTTTTGTTGTTGACCTTTTGTCACCCTCGACCTTTTGTCGCACTCGACCTTTTGTCGCACTCGACCTTTTGACTCTTGACCAAATGTCCTCGACCTTTTGTGCCTCGACCTTTTGACCCTCGACCTTTTGGTTCTCACCCGAACTGGATTTAGTCACTCTGATGGGGGGTGGTAGTAGCAGCGCTCCGAAACAGGTCATTGACACACTATTCGCCGAGAAAAGGAAGATATAACGGTACTCCACGGACACTGGCTAAGCCCACTCAGTGTTGTCTGTCTGTCTATAATGTTGCTTGTCTGTCTGTCTGTCTGTTTTTCCGTCTGTCTGTCTGTTTTTCCGTCTGTCTGTCTTTCCGTTTGTCTGTCCGTCCGTCTGTATGTCCGTTTGTGTGTCTGTCCGTCTGTCTGTTTGTCGATCTGTCCGCCCGTCTGTCTGTCTGTCTGTATGTCCGTTTGTGTGTCTGTCCGTCTGTCTGTTTGTCGATCTGTCCGCCCGTCTGTCTGTCTGTCTGTTCTTCAGTCTGTCTGCCTGTTTGTCAGTGTGTCCGTCTGTCTGTCTGACTGTCCTCTGCCTGTTTGTCAGTCTGTCCACCCGTCTGTCTGTCTGTCTGTCTGTCTGTTTGACTGTCTGTCTGTCTGACTGTCTGCATGTTTGTCAGTCTGTCCGTCTCTTCCTGTGTGTCTGTCTGCCTGTTTGTCAATCTGTTCGTTTGTCTGTCTGTCTGTCTGTTGTCTGACAATCTCCCTGTTTGTATGTCTGTCTGTCTGTACCGACTGTCTGTCTGCCTGTTAGTCTGTCTGTCTACCTGTTTGTCAGTGCGTCTGTCTGTTCGTCAGTCTATTTGTCAATGTGTATGTCTGTCTGTATGTCTGCCATTGTTATGTCTGTCCGTCTGTTTTTCAATCCTCTCAAATATTGTTTTGAACAGTTAACTTCTACACTCGATGAACAACACAGTAAATAAAATTCGCAGAACTAACTGGTGAAGCAAGCCTATCCTTTATTCTAACTGTATGGTGTAAATTTCTCCCTCGAGGTATCTTATCTTGGCCATGCATTGTCTAGAAATTCCATTTAATGAAAACTATTCATATCGTGTTTTGTATCGATGTGTAGGTCAGAATGTCTTCTCTCAGCTGGTGTCCGTTTTGCAATTGCCACACGCACGAGACGATAAGCAAAGGCAAAAAACAAAAACTACACGTTTTCCTAGGAGTGATATGCCTGTGTCACAGAACGGCTTATCTCGCTCTCTCAGCTGTGATATTTTTAGAACTCCGGGCTGCGCTGGCGCTGAGGTTATCAGCAACCTCAGCCCACGCTGGCAGCATGAAAAGCTTCGGGGAAACGAAGCGCTTGGGCTGAAACCACAGAGACATATATATATCTCTGTGGCTGAAACAGGCGTGGGTGAAGCTGTGTATCGTCTGCGAACATTTCGTGACTGACTGCTTGGTGGTTGATGATGGTTGATAGCTGTGTTGTGTACAAGACAAACAGTACCGGACCTAAGACTGAGCCCTTTGGTACTCCATAGAATAGAGGTGTTGTGCTAGAACGATGGTGTGCCACAAGAACAAACCGACTTCTGTCTGACAGACAGGAACGGAACCAGGACAGAGCTGTGCTATTGGCGCCGAAATATTGTTCCAGACAAGAGAGTAGAAGGTTGTGGTCAATCGTATCAAACGCAACAGAGAGATCTAACAGAAGAAGAGCGGAGACTTAGTTGTGATCAACAGCAGTGAGTAGGTCATTTACAATGCGCAACAAAGCAGTTTCTGTTGAGTGGTTCGCACGATAGGCGGACTGGTGTACGTTCAAAGGCTGTTTGCTTCAAGGTGTGCATTGAGCTGATGTTGGACAACTTGTTCCATGATTTTGGACCAGAATGGCAAGTTTAAAACGGGTCTATAATTTTTGAGGTCATTTTGATGGAGGGGACGGCTTCTTCAAAAGGGTTTTACAACAGCTGTTTTCCAAGCTGGTGGAACTGAACCCGAGGAAAGTGACTCATTTATCAGATTGGTAATGATGGGGAGAAGGACATCTAGGTTGTCATACATCAGTTTGGTAGGAATGGAGTTCACATGTTTTGGGTTGGGTGGCTGAAACCAGCTTGCGGACAGACTCCACTGACACTGGACTGAAACTCGAAAACTACGGACCAGAATATTGTGCCTCATGCTGGGCTATCTGACTTTGATCAACAGAACCAAGCTGTTGCGAATTTGTACAACCTTCTCACGAAAGAAATCCGAAAAAACATCAGCAAGTTGGTCTGCTATGAGAACAGTTGGAACTTTTACATTTTGCGACTTGCCTAAAAGAGTGTTGACATGTTGAAACAATTCTTTGCAAGAAACACTTGCAGTAAGCGGCCTGGCACTGTTAGAAAGCTGTCTTCGCACCATGAACCAAATAGTTCACTTTACGTTTAGCAGTTCCATACAGATCTTTGTGTTTGGTCAGTTCGGACAACAACCACCTCAGCTCAGCGTGACGACGCTCTCGCTTCAACTCCTGGAGCTGAGCGGCAACGGCGGCATACCAAGGTGTGGCCTTAAGCTGCTGAACCATATGCAGGATAACATCGATAACCATAATAGCCATACTTGTGGGGAGATCTTCTTTAACGATAGTGTCCAATCAAAAATGAAGGACGCCACAGTTTGTTTGCATTACATCACAGTCTGTACTTTTGAAGCATTGCATTCTTCTTTAAGCCTTTTTTGTTTCTTCATGCACGAATAGTTTTGTCTTTTCTGTTGTCTTTGTCTTGTCTGTGCACAACTCTGTCTTGCTATTTCAGACTCACAGGCTTCATGAGCAAATCACTTCCCAGTGGCAGCTTAACACTCGTGTGGAAACAGTACAGTCTCATGCATGCCACAATATGCCTGCGGTGTTAAAGAGGCAACTCGTGGTATAAAAAGGAGCCAAGATTTGCCTTCTTCAGTGGTCTTCTGACTGTTTTGGTAGAATAAGCTGGTCACTTCGAGAAGACAAATTAAAACTTATGCCAGGAAGCACTGCATGGCTCTTTAACATGATATTTGAGGAAGTTCTAAGGCAAGAGCACAAAACAATTGACAGGGCACAAGGCGCAAGTATGGAAATAGTGAAAAAGATTCAAACCTACCGGTTTTGAATTTCAAAATCCCGCCTGTCAGACGGGGAGGTTCCAGAACACGCTAAATAAAGAGGGCCATGCAAATATTATTTTTTATTATTATGGTGAGCTTATATAGCGCGAACCACAATTAATTGTGCTCTCCGCGCTTTACATACTAATTTCTGCCGTGTGAAATGAAATTTTTTTTACAGACAGACAGACAAACAAACATTTTTTACACACGATATATAACGCATTCACATCGACCAGCAAACCTCAAGCCTGTTAGGCGAAACTTTACCTTTCACGGCCTTTATTCCAAGTCACACGGGTATTTTGATGGACATTTTTATCTATGCCTTTACAATTTTGCCAGGAAAGACCCAGTTGTATGCTTCAAGGGAACATAATATAACGAATGAAGACATTCCTAATAACTTAGAACATCCTGTTTTGACTGAGGAAGAACGTGATGGACTTGAAGGTATTATTTGTAAAGAAGAATTAGTCAAAGCAGTAAAACAACTTAAAAACGATAAAAGCCCCGGATCGGATGGATATTCAGCAGAATTTTTTAAATTTTTCTTTATTGATCTAGGTGCTTTCTTGCTTCGTTCAATTAATGAAGGTTTTAGAAAAGGTGAAATGTCGGTAACACAACGTCAAGGTGTGATCACCTGTATACCCAAAGAAGGGAAAGATAAAAGGTTTCTAAAAAAGTGGCGTCCTATTACTCTTTTAAATACTGTCTACAAAATAGCTTCCACCTGCATTGCTGAAAGGCTGAAACGTGTTCTCCCAACCATAATTCATGAAGATCAAAAAGGGTTTATGCAAGGTAGGAATATAGGCGAAAATATTCGTTTACTCTATGATTCTATTATTTATGCTAATGAACGACAAGCTGATGGCCTTCTGTTAATGGTAGACTTTGAAAAAGCTTTCGATAGCATTGCATGGTCGTTTATACAAAAAGCACTGAATAAATTTAACTTCGGAAATGATATAAAAAAAATGGATATTAACTTTTTACAGAAATAGTAAATCATGTGTAGCAGTAAACGGACAATATTCAGAGTGGTTTAACCTGGAGAGAGGAACCCGTCAAGGGGACCCTTTGTCTCCTTATATTTTTCTAATTTGTGCCGAAATTATGGCAATAATGATGCGTCAGAATCCAAAAATCAAGGGACTGAATTTGTTGATGTCGAAATTTTATTGTCACAATATGCTGATGACACTACCTTTTTTCTTGATGGCACCAAAGACTCTTTTTGTGCATGTGTAAAAACACTACAGACGTTTGCTTCTTTGTCAGGTCTAGTTATTAACTATGACAAGTCGTCAGCAGTGTGGATAGGAGCCTCTAAAAATTCTAACGTTAAGTTTATGCCAGAGTATAACTTTGTTTGGAATCCCACTGTTTTCAGAGTTTTGGGTATCTGGTTTTCGACAAACATCGAGGAAATTGTTCCATTAAACTATGAAAACAAGTTTGTGGAGATTAAGAGAATTTTCAACTCGTGGTCCAGAAGGAATTTAACCCCTTTCGGAAAAATAACAGTCATTAAGACTTTGGCATTGTCCAAACTTACCTACCTATTTATGAATTTGCCGGACCCAGATGAGGATTTTCTAGCTAATCTACAGAAACTACTGTTTAATTTTGTTTGGGACGGGAAAATTGACAAAATCAAAAGAACCTCTATGTATCAGGCATACGAAGAGGGGGGACTTAAAATGGTTAAAGGTCATCCACATTGAAAAATGAAACTTTGCACAAAATATCTACATACTAAGTGAAGTCGCATGCCGAAAATATTTTTTTTCCGAAAAATGCTCTTTTTTTATATATATATATTGAATAAAATCTACTTCGGATAACCTTTTGCACCTGTGAAAATCGCGCCCACGTGATCATTTGCCTCGTGACGTCAGTGTATGTAGTCAACAATGGCGGCGCATATCTCGGATAGTGTTAGTTCTGAACCAAAACGAAGAAAAACTTCCAATGGCCTATATTGTGCGGTTGGGCGATGCACAAATAAACAAGCCGATGGCTACACCTTCCACCGCTTCCCGGAGAAAAAAAACCAGTCCGTGATAGGTGGGTACGTTTCTGGCAAGAGAAAAGAGTAAACTTTGGCCCAAAGTATCTTAGTATGGGACACCGACTTCGTCGTCTGCGATTTGCCATGAGCATTTCAAAGGTGACTGCTACCCTCCACGTGAGGCATTGGTGAGAAGTTTCCGAATTAAAACAATAAGGACTCTAAAGCCTGGTTCAGTCCCAACCATCCATCGGGGATGTCGCACGCGAAACACACAGATGAAGCGCGGTGCGTGTTTTCACATAAATATCGGTCAGTGTCAGCTTGACCCGTCCAGCTATCGCCCTGTGTTAGGGTTTGTAAACAACACGGCTGGTAGTGCTCACTAGTACGGTCAGTGTCAGCTTGACCCGTCCCGCTACCGAGCTGTGTTTGTGTTCTATTTGTCGCATTATTATTATATTTTTTTAATTTATTTTGTTGGTAAATCACTAATTCTTTTTAGTATTTTCGTTTTAAATAAATACATTCAGGTGTGCATTATTTGGCCAAGTGTGTGTGTGCTCGAATAATGTCAAATTTGTGACATACTATGATCAATACTTGAATGCTTAATGTGTGTGTACTTTGAGCAAGTCTTTACAAGAACTGACTTTCAGTGGTAAATTAACTGTTAGCTACACATAGCTTTGTGGACTAATGATTGTGCTTTTCGTTATCTGAGAGGATGGGTGAATGTGCCTGTGAATGTTTATGTGTTGGTTATTGTTTACTTGAGACAGGATGGAAAGTAAATTTAACTTGGAGAAAAGAGTAAGTTGTTGAGTTTATTGGAAAAGTAAGTTGTGTACCGTAGAATTTGTTGTTATGTTGACAAAACAGTTTAAAAAAGAGCAGACCTGACTCTGCAAGTGATAACTTATAACTACTTGTTTCAATGACTTTGAGGTATGAGTGAGGTATGAGACACCACCACACAATCCACATGTGAAATATATCTGACCGCTTTCGCTATCTCATGGTGACACAAAAACAAAGGTGGATGTGACAATGGCAGTATTAACTTGTTTTTATATTTAGTCAATTTTTGACTAAATATTTTAACATCGAGGGGGAATCGAAACGAGGGTTGTGGTGTATGTGCGTGTGTGCGTGTGTGTGTATATATATGTGTGTGTGTGTGTGTGTGTGTGTGTGTGTGTGTGTGTGTGTGTGTGTGTGTGTGTGCGTGCGTGCGTGTAGAGCGATTCAGACCAAACTACTGGACCGATCTTTATGAAATTTGACATGAGAGTTCCTGGGATCGATATCCCCATACGTTTTTTTTCATTTTTTCGATAAATGTCTTTGATGACGTCATATCCGGCTTTTCGTGAAAGTTGAGGCGGCACTGTCACGCTCTCATTTTTTAACCAAATTGGTTGAAATTTTGGTCAAGTAATCTTCGACGAAGTTCGGACTTTGGTATTGCATTTCAGCTTTGTGGCTTAAAAATTAATCAATGACTTTGGTCATTAAAAATCTGAAAATTGTAAAAAAAATATTTTTTTTATAAAACTATCCAAATTTACGTTTATCTTATTTTCCATCATTTGCTGATTCCAAAAACATATAAATATATTATATTTGGATTAAACACAAGCTCTGAAAATTAAATAATACAAATTATTATCAAAATTAAATTTTCCAATTCAATTTAAAAATACTTTCATCTTATTCCTTGTCGGTTCCTGATTCCAAAAACATATAGATACGATATGTTTGGATTAAAAACACGCTCAGAAAGTTAAAACGAAGAGAGGTACAGAAAAGCGTGCTATCCTTCTTAGCGCAACTACTACCCCGCTCTTCTTGTCAATTTCACTGCATTTGCCATGAGCGGTGGACTGACGATGCTACGAGTATACGGTCTTGCTGAAAAATTGCATTGCGTTCAGTTTCATTCTGTGAGTTCGACAGCTACTTGACTAAATATTGTATTTTCGCCTTACGCGACTTGTTATTAGTTAAATTCGTATACACATTTGAAAATCATAAAAAGCTGTGAACACTCCCCACCCACCCCCACGCTCCTTGCACACAAAAATATACCAACTACACTATGCATGTTACAAACTATATGATTTTACTGTTGCACTTCTGTATCTTAAATATAAATAAATAAACACACTTTTTCAAATCAATGTGTGGCACAAGCTGAACCAACTACAAACACACATCAAAATAGTTTTCTCGTCAATGTAATAATAATATTTATTTTCTCGTCAATGTAATAATAATATTTAATCACAATGACAATGTATTATCAATAAAATTGGAACACATAAGGATGCAAAAATGGGCTGATGCTGTCATATAATGTAATATTACTCTGGGTCCCTATAACCCACGTACTGCCCATCTGCACTAGGAAACTGTTCTCTAATTCTTGCAACCGCACAAGCTGGTAAGGTGACCCTGATGTCTCTCCCCAGCCATTTCCAGACCCACCGCACAAGCATGCGGTAAGCTACATACCGATACCGCCTGGAAAGAAAAACAAGCATACAGTATTAATGACAGTATCAATCAATCAATCAATATGAGGCTTATATCGCGCGTATTCCGTGGGTACAGTTCTAAGCGCAGGGATTTTTAAAAAATTTTTTGATGCAATTTATATCGCGCACATATTCAAGGCGCAGGGATTTATTTATGCCGTGTGAGATGGAATTTTTTTTACACAATACATCACAGCAGATCGCAGCCATTTCGGCGCATATCCTACTTTTCACGGCCTATTATTCCAAGTCACACGGGTATTTTGGTGGACATTTTTATCTATGCCTATACAATTTTGCCAGGAAAGACCTTTTTGTCAATCGTGGGATCTTTAACGTGCACACCCCAATGTAGTGTACACAAAGGGACCTCGGTTTTTCATCTCATCCGAAAGACATATAACGTGCGCCACACACAAGACCCTTTTGTCAATGGTGGGATCTTTAACGTGCACACCCCAATGTAGTGTACACGAAGGGACCTCGGTGTTTCGTCTCATCCGAAAAACCAGCACCCACCACCTAGGTTAGGAAAGGGGGGAGAAAATTGCTAACGCCCTGACCCAGGGTCGAACTCGCAACCTCTCGCTTCCGAGCGCAAGTGCGTTACCACTCGGCCACCCAGTCCACAGTACACAAAGTGTACAATCAGGATACTTGAAAACATTCCCCATATTGCTTTGCTCAGAATTAGCACATGCGAATAAATGAATTGTCTTGAAATAAAAATGAATATCTGACAATTAATTTTCATTTTTTTATTTTATTGTTATTTGTTTTTGCACATCTATGACATAAACCTATTTATAGTATCATGATTACAATTCTAAAAAAAAATAACTTACTCATTAGCATCCTGTATAGCCCTCCCATACTGCTGGTTGTACCAGTGATAGCATGTCTCCAAGACATAGTGGTCCAAGCACACTGATCTGAAGCCAGGGTGGTCAGTGATGCAGCCCACCCCTGTGCTTACTGTCAGTGATTCCATTTCTGGAATTTCTTAACAGCGGCATTCTCGGATTGAGCCCATGCCTGCACAGTTTGCGCACTGACACCTGCACACACAAAATTTGTTACAAGTTTAGTTCAAATTCTCTGCAGTCTACAAACTCACACAACAAATTGATCTACTGAGGCAGTAAAACAACTGAAATGGACAAATTCACAACCAATGGTAGTGACCATTATGTCTAGACAAAACCATAAAAAAATTGTTATTCCATTGGAACATTGGTATATCCATACGTGTACTGATTTGGCTAGTTTTAGTTTTGGGGACTGCTACTAGCAATGATTGAGTGGGCATACTGACTACTCAGTAGGATGATGTTTTGACTAAAATTATAATCAGGAATGCGCATCACTTTCTGGCATGCATGAATTGCATCAAGGGTAAAAGAAGACATCGCACAAACTTTACAAATTACTGACTGCAAAACAAGCTCTACCAGAATCGATTCTATAATAGGAATATATACGAGGAAGAGTCTCACAATCACTGAATCAGTGGTAGTTTCTTACCAGTTGGTGGACATCAAACGGTCGAGAGACTCGCTAAAATCGTCTCTGTCGGGTGTTTCCTCAACCTCAGCATCGGACAGCTCAGGTTCAAACTGGTATGGTTGAAGATCGTGTTCATTCAAAACCTCAAAATCACTACTGTAGCACGATAGTTCCAGTGAAGAAACGCTGCTTGTTTCACTGTTTTCTTCATGGTCTGCCATTGCCAATACAGCTGCTGACGTCACTGCGAGGGGAGATCAGCTATGGCTGCGTTTTAGATTCTTACTTCCCTTACCCTTAATTGCAGGTATGAAAACCCACTTTCATTGATCGATATCTATTAAACCAAAGGACTTTGCTTGCCAATATTTTGCATCTGGTACTATTTAGTAATGTTCTCTCAGCAGAATTTTTTTGACCGAGCAATGTGGTTGACCTCTAACGTGAGAGTCTTTCTATCGTCATTGAAGATAACCTGGCTAATGAAAGTTTTACATGATGATGGAAAAATTACACAAATTCTCTATGCATTATGTCCTGCTGTCCGAGTTGTGAAACAACGTGGGGGCGAGTTTGCAAATGTACTGATGCAAAGAATTGTTAATCCTTTTTGGGTTGATGTTTTTAAACATTATAAAAAAGTGTGTAACAAATGTATTCCATCCTCTTTTCATGACTTTGTATCTGAATGTCTTTTTTATAATATCAATATATGCAGAGACAAGAAGGTGTTGTTTCTTAGAAGCTGGGCACAATGTGGTATTGTTTCTGTTGGTCACTTGCTGAAGGAAGATGGATTTTTGACCTATGATGAATTTGGCAGAAAATACCCAAAATAATGTGACTGTTAATGTTTTGTTATATCAAGGAATAGTACGGGCTGTTAAGAAGTATCAATGTAAGCTAGAAATTGACTTTTGTGATAACTTTTTGGTAAGTGACCCATGTGTTTGGCAGTGCTTGGCTAGTGGTGGTTCTAAACATGTCTATGGATATTTGATTAAGAGTACTGATCCTCTGAAATGTATTGAAAAGTGGTCAGCTGCACTGAACTGTAATGTAGATGTCAATAAGGTTTTTCTAAAAATTAAAAGAACAACTGAGGACGTACGTCTCAGATGGTTTCAATATAGACTGATATATAGAATTATACCCACCCAGTGTTTTTTGCATCTGAGAAAAATTGTTGAATCTCCTATTTGTACTTTCTGCGGACAGCAGGAGGAAACGCTAGAACATCTTTTTTGGGACTGTACAAAAACACAGGCTTTTTGGAATGATTTCCTTCAGTGGATGCGAGACAATTTTGTACATTGTACTAATGTTAGACTGTATAAGCAACTTATTATCTGTGGCTTATAAACAAACTGTGTGACGGACAAAACCTTTGATTTGTTCCTTCTAATCGCAAAATACCACATTTATACATCTAAAATACGTGCGACCTGCCCCCATTTTCAGGTTCTTGTTTTAACTCTAAAACAAAGATTTTTGGCAGAGAAGCACAATGCATTGGTTAACAATAAGTTAACTTCTTTCAACAGAAACTGGAGTCTGCACAAGCATGCGTTTGAATGATATTTTTTTTTTTTTTTTTTTTGGGGGGGGTAAAATTATTTGTGTAGGTAAACTGCAAAGCCTGGTCACCGCTCGCTATCCTCTTTCTCTTCTTTCCCTGATCCCTATTCTCTTCTGCCACTCCTCTTTCTTTCTCTCTCTTTCCTCTTTATCTCTCTTGTATTGTCTTTTTATATGCGCATGTGTAAATGATATGGTTGAGACGGTTTCAATTGGACATTTGTTATTTTCGTTATCCTATGTGAAAAAAAAGAAAAAAAAAGAAATAATAAAAAAAAAAGGAAAGACCCTTTTGTCAATCGTGGGATCTTTAACGTGCACACCCAATATAGTGTACACGAAGGGACCTCGGTTTTTCGTCTCATCCGAAAGACTAGCACTTGAACCCACCACCTAGGTTAGGAAAGGGGGGAGAAAATAGCGGCCTGACCCAGGGTCGAACACGCAACCTCTCGATTCCGAGCGCAAGTGCGTTACCACTCGGCCACCCAGCCTGAAGCCTGCCAATGTGACTATTGTAAATGTAAAACATCTAACAGAACTAATTCGCTCTATCAGTGAACACGTGATTCGGATGTTCTTACATTCAACCTGTGTTCCCCTATTTACTCAAGTGTATCACTGCCACTTGTTTCACAGTTCTCTGACAATGGCTTTATAACAGCTGTCAACCAGACACATAAACAATCTGTTTAAAACAATAGCATTGTTAAGTCTGTCTCCGTAAGGGGGGATCAGTCGGTTAACTTAACCTATTTAGCCGTGTGACGTCCGCGGTTTGTGAGTGCGCGATACTTCCGGGTCAGAGGTTACGGTCCGAACCAATGGAAAGCGTTACCACCGGCTGCTAAAACCAACGATTGTACGGACTGCGAGTGGTAAATTAAAAATTTATTTCAAATAAAAATATGTTTCATGTTAGTTGCACAGGCATATGTTCTTGTTTATTTTGTGAGTGCATCTCATTAAAACTGGCTGCAAATTCGAATGTTGAAACTATTTTTGCAATGATTTTTGAATGCATGCCTCCTCAGATGAAATTTTCTTGCTAGATCTATTCTGTTAGTAGCAGCAACAAAATGTAACGTTTTCGACATTGTACAAGTTACACGATCAGGAATTGATTTGCGAGCTTGTGCCATAAATCCAAGATGCATGGGCATGTTACTACAAAGTAATATTCTTTGTTTGGAGTGGTGTACAAGTCAAGGGTATGCCAATCCCGGCAAATCCAGTAGGCAGCCCAGCGACAGTCTTCTCAATATGACTTAACTGCTACTGCTTGATCAGTCCGCACTGTACCGGCACGGTTGGCCTAGGGGTAAGGCATCCGCCCCGTGATCGGGAGGTCGTGGGTTCGAACCACGGCCGGGTCATACCTAAGACTCCGCCTAGCGTCTGGCATTATGGGGTTAGTGCTAGGACTGGTTGGTCCGGTGTCAGAATAATGTGACTGGGTGAGACATGAAGCCTGTGCTGCGGCTTCTGTCTTGTGTGTGGCGCACGTTATATGTCAAAGCAGCACCGCCCTGATATGGCCCTTCGTGGTCGGCTGGGCGTTAAGCAAACAAACAAACAAAAATCAGTCCGCAAGCGCGACCGTTAGTTTGGAGACCGTAGAGCTGTATTGTGCAATACCACCTGGTGGCTGAAAGTAGGTTACGTCTCCGTCTAAGGCTACTACTTAGGACTTAGGTTCTCTAATATCGATACATAATAATAATGCGCTCTGAAAAATGTACAAGTGGTATCAAGATTTTTTTTTTTTTTTTTTGTAATTCAACCTGTTGGCATCAAACAGAAAGATCAACACCAAAAATCAAACATCGCCGAGACTACATCAATAGTCTCGACTAACCATACCCGAAGACTAAGACCGTTCACGCTCTTCCCCGCGAAGTATGCGAACGTAGTACTTACTTAAGGTATTAGAACACACCTGACAGTACGCTGGAGTAGCCTCCCTTCCCGGATTTAGAACGCGTTTCGTGTCGTAACAGATTATTCACTTATTAACCATATCCGTATGCAAAATAATGAAATAAACATTAAGAAATGTCAGAAGTTTACAACTATCGACATTCTCTATCAGTGCAATAAAAAACAATCGTTAGAACTTGCATTTACGACATGTCGTGCGTGAGAACGTGTCACTGTAAACAAGCACTTCTTGCCTGGCTGAAGAACCATACGAGTCAATCTAAAACAGACAAGTAATGGAAAGCAGTCTGCGGATAAACATAACAAACTGTTGATGAAAAAGTGTGTTCGTCCCTGCTCTGGATAAAAGACATTGGACTGATGACAACGTGGCAGCGTTCACGCGAACAAATTTTTTTCAGATTATCGCTTCTACATTTTATTGCACGTACTTGCCTTGGGGCAGATCAGAATTTCACACTGGAAGATGACAAATTGGTCTTGTGAGTTGAGAACCACATGTTCTTTGCCGACAGAAATCACGATGGGACAAGATGCAGATTGTGTTGAAGAGATGTTTGCAGATTATTGCATCTACATTTTATTGCTCAGATCAATGCACGAAGTTGGGGTAGATCTGAATTTCGCAATGCCGGAAGACGACAAATCGGTCTTTTGAGTTGAGAACCACATGTTCTTTGGCGGCAGAAATCACTATGGGACAAGATGAGGATTGTGTTGAGGAGGTTAATACTGACTGACTTTAGATGAAGAGTTCCTAGACCTGGTTTTTGTAGAGAGGCATCATGATGATATCCTGTGTTTTTTTAACGTTCTTGGTGACAACGCGCCAGAATCGCACGAAGATCGAACTCTCGAAGAAAACAAGTTTATCGCTGAACATCGGAAATGTGAAAGTATTACTCTTCCTGTCTGATCAGTCTCCCCGTTAAATCTACAGGCTACATTATTTATCAGGTAACTTACCAAACCGGAGTGTGTGTGTGTGTGTGTGTCCGCACCCTTTTGGACTTTTCTACGTAACCTTACTATGCCTGCTGTGACATTCACGAGGATTATTGGGATTCTTGGACAATCGTGTGCCTGTGCTGGACTTGCAGGAAGACAAACGGCGTCGGAACGTATACGTGCTGCCAAGTGTGCATGCCCAGAGCGCAGTGTGAACCGAGAGTGAATGTGTCATTGTGTGGAAGTTTTGCTTGATTGATTTATTCATGATTTAATTTGCCTTTTGGTTCAATAGAAAACTCTGTGTACCTTTTTCTTTGTATTTTGTGGTGTGATTCGCCCGAGTGCGATACCCCCATCCCCGAACGCCTCTGTGGGTAGAATTGTATAATTGTGTGAGTAACGTGAGTGTGTAGATGAGAATGTGTAGATGAGAATGTGAAAGTTGCTTTGGACCCAGACACACACAGCAGACTTCATCGCAACAGCTAAGTTTCAGCCTGACAAAGAAATTCGAGTGACACAGCTAAGGGCTGTACTTGTTATTTCTCTATTAAAACAAATGTTTCAAGATCTTTAGGCCAATAAAAAATAAATTGTCTGTTTCTAATAACATGGGTAAACAAAATAGGGTAGGTAGGTAGGGATTTTTAATTTTTTTTGCCAGGATAGAATTCTTCAAAATAAGTAAATGACACAAAGAGACAAGACTCGCTATAGATAAATTTATATAAAAAAAAAAGTAAAAAATGTGACAAAGAATATAAAATGATTGTTTTACCTGGTCTGGAATCTTCAGTAGTAATTGCATAAAAAAAAGTCTGATATATATATATTTATATATCAATTATCATGTTAACTTTTTCTTAAAATGGGTGCGCTAAATCCTAGTCTGTTTGTTTTTAATGGACTAAGCAATCCTTGGACTGACAGAAAATATGTATTTTAAAAATGTCCAGTTGCAAATTACTTATTTTTCTAATTGGAAGAGAATATACACTCTTTTGTGTTCAAATGGGTAGGGGGCGGGGGTAGTAAAAGGATCACAGTTCAAGATTGTGCGCGACAAGAGGTGTGTTTCTTTTAACTGTGATAAAGAGCGACAACTCAACTTGGTTTCTAACACTATTTCTGAACACTGTAACCACTGTAACCACTTTAGCACTTTTAATTTATTTTTTCTGTCTTCCAAACTTCTTCTTCTCCTCCTCTTCTTCTTCGTTCATGGGCTTAAACTCCCACGTTCACTCATGTTTTTAGCACGAGTGGATTTTTAGGTGTATGACCGTTTTTACCCCGCCATTTAGGCAGCCATACGCCGCTTTCGGAGGAATTCCAAACTTCTAATTCAGCTTCAAAAAATGAGAAAAAAAGGTGTTTTTTTAATTCAACAGTTAAAATTAAATCACTATGTTGGATATTCTATTTTGCTTCCCTATTTATCTTAAGTTTTTGATCATCTGATTACCTTTCTTTCCTATTTGTAAGATAATATGCACTCTTTTCTGAAAAATAGGTAGGGGGTGGGGGTAGTAAAAGCATCAAAGTTCAAGATTTTGCGCGACAAGAGGTGTGTTTCTTTTAACTGTGATGAAGAGGGATAACTGAACTTGGTATCTAACACTATTTCTGAACACTGTAACCACATTAGCACTTTTAATTTTTTTTCTGTCTTCCAAGCTTTAAATTCAGCTAATAAAATGTCATTGAGTAAAAAAGAGTTTTTTTCTGAATTCAACAGTTAAATTACTATGTTGGATGTTCTATTTTGCTTCCCTATTTCTGTTCTGAAGTTTTTGATCATCTGACTACCTTGCTTTTCTATTTGGAAGACAATATGCACTCTTTTCTGAAAAATGGGTAGGGGGTGGGGGAAGTAAAAGCATCACAGTTCAAAATTTTGCGTGACAAGAGGTGTGGTTCTTTTAACTGTGATGAAGAGGGATAACTAAACTTGGTATATAACACTATTTCTGAACACTGTAACCACTTTAGCAGTTTTAATTTATTTTTTTCTGTCATCCAAGTTTTGAATTCAGCTTAAATGAGTAAACAAGTGTGTTTTTTTCTGAATTCAACAGTTAAATAACTCTGTTGGGTGTTCTTTTTTGCTTCCCTATTTCTGTTCTGAAGTTTTTGATCATCTGATTAACTTGCCTTTCTATTTGGAAGATAATATGCACTCTTTTCTGAAGAATGGGTAGGGGGTAGGGGTAGTAAAAGCATCACAGTTCAAGATTTTGCGCGACAAGAGGTGCGTTTCTTTTAACTGTGATGAAGAGGGATAACTCAACTTGGTATCTAACACTATTTCTGAACACTGTAACCACTTTAGCACTTTTAATTTATTTTTTTCTGTCATCCAAGCTTTAAATTCAGCTTATAAAATGAGTAAACAAGGTTTTTTTCTGAATTCAACAGCTATTTCTTGGGTGTTCTTTTTTGCTTCCCTATTTCTGTTCTGAAGTTTTTGATCATCTGATTACCTTGCCTTTCTATTTGGAAGATAATATGCACTCTTTTCTGAAGAATGGGTAGGGGGTAGGGGTAGTAAAAGCATCACAGTTCAAGATTTTGCGCGACAAGAGGTGCGTTTCTTTTAACTGTGATGAAGAGGGATAACTCAACTTGGTATCTAACACTATTTTTGAACACTGTAACCAGTTTTGCACTTTTAATTTATTTATTTATG
>NC_090260.1:40670876-40770876 GCF_037325665.1 Littorina saxatilis | reverse complement strand
CAACCCTCGGTTATATGATTCGTGTTATATGTCATCATATTTAAAATTCTGTATCATAAAGTCTGTCCGATTGATTTCTCTCATTTGTTTCACCCTTATTTCAACGCACTCTGAAAATATCACAGGCAAAATATTAGCGCAATCTATTTTTTGGTAAATCAGTGTCTGAACTCTGTATTTATTTGTCATAGTTTTGGAGCTGTTTTGAGCAAATAATTGCAGGTGTTTCTAAATTACAGTACATGGAATGTCCCTTGAACTTTTTAAGATCCAAATTGTCAGAAAACGTTTTAATATGGCGACTTATGTGTACTTTCTTTAAGTGCATCCTTCAGTTTGAAGCAGCTTCAACAATCAACAGTTTGAAGCAGCTTCAACAATCAACAGTTTGAAGCAGCTTCAACAATCAACAGTTTGAAGCAGCTTCAACAATCAACAGTTTGAAGCAGCTTCAACAATCAACAGCCTGGCTGCTTCCTGTGCACAGTGCCAATGTTTTGCGGAATTCACTGGTCACTGTTAACGGGTTACTGTAAGCTGGTTACTGTTAACTGGTCACTGTTAACTGGTCGCTGTTAACTGGTCACTGTTAACTAGTTACTGTTAACTGATCGTTGTTCACTGGTTGCTGTTAACTGGTCATTTAACTGGTCACTGTTAAAGGGTTACTGTTAACTGGTCACTATTAATCAGTCACTGTTAAATGGTCAGTGTTAACTGGTCACTGTACAATGTTAACCGTTAAATGGTCACTGATAACTGGTCACTGTTAACGGGTCACTCTTATATGGTTACTCGTATATGGTCTGTCTTAACTGGTCTTGTTTATTGAGAGAAAACAGTCACCAGTCCAGAAAGGTCTACATATCAGGCGTTTGTTCGATTATTATTTGTTCATTTGTTTGTGCAAGTGTTGTTTTTTGTGTTTTTACATTTAGTCAAGTTTTGACTAAATGTTTTAACATAGAGGGGGGAATCGAGACGAGGGTCGTGGTGTATGTACGTGTGTCTGTGTGTGTGTGTGTGTGTGTGTGTGTGTGTGTGTGTGTGTGTGTGTGTGTGTGTGTGTGTGTGTGTGTGTGTGTGTGTGTGTGTAGAGCGATTCAGAGTAAACTACTGGACCGATCTTAATGAACTTTTACATGAGAGTTGCTGGGCATGATATCCCCAGAAGTTTTTTTTCTTTTTTTCGATAAATGTCTTTTCTTTTCCGGCTTTTTGTAAAAGTTGAGGCGGCATTGTCACACCCTCATTTTTTAATCAAATTGATTGAAATTGTTGTAAAGCAATCTTCGACAAAGGCCGAACTTCGGTATTGTATTTCAGCTTGGTGGCTTAAACATTAATTAATGACTTTGGTCATTAACAATCTGAAAATTGTAATTACATTTTTTTTATATAAAACGATCCGAATTTACGTTCATCTTATTTTACATCATTTTCTAATTCCAAAAACATACACATATGTTATATTTGGATTAAAGACAATCTCTGAAAATTAAAAATATAAAAAATATGATCAAAATTACATTTCCAAAATCGATTTAAAAACACTTTCATCTTATTCCTTGTCGGTTCCTGATTCCAAAAACATATAGATATGATATGTTTGGATTAAAAACACGCTCAGAAAAATAAAACGAAGAGAGGTACAGAAAAGCGTGCTATGCAGCACAGCGAAACCACTACCGCGCTAAACAGGCTCGTCAGTTTCAGTCCATTTTGCATAAGCGGCGGACTACGGTCATTGTGAAAAAAAATGCAGTGCGTTCAGTTTCATTCTGTGAGTTCCACAACTTGACTAAATGTAGTAATTTCACCTTACGCGACTTGTTTTACTCTTCCAAAACGTTTGTAGCAGAAGACCCATAAGATACAGGAATGACAATCCACTTTACGAATCCTGCCCTTTGCAGGTTTGTCACACCCCTGACCACGGTGCAGATGTACCTGTCCACTGAACCACGACTACAGCTGTGGACTCTACACGACGTGGTGCAGGCAGTAGGGGAGGAGCATGGCCGTGACTTGTCTCGCATCGCGCTCTTCCCTCGTCAGTTGGAACTGGTGGAAGACTTGCCTGACCAGAACAAGGATGACGTCATCATACTTTACGGTCCACCTGGCTCAGCTAAGACTTTTCTGCTATTAATTAAGGGTGTCCTGTGGCTGAAGGAGAGGTGTAAAAAGGTCTTTGTCGTGCAGACACGTCCTACAGACGGCGCAGCTTCTGCCTTCCTTGTGGCCCATCAGCTGGAGAAGACCGCGGCACAGGGACCCAACAGCGTGCAGCTCGTCAACACGCAGGACTTCTGGGACAGCCAGAATGAGACATGGACACAGGAAGGCGAGGTGAAGTACCAGGCCTGGGTGCAACAGCTGTGTGATCACGCCAGGGACAACCCAACAGGGGCAGTGCACATATTAGCCGATGAGGCAAACTGGTGAGTATGAATGGCGTTGTAGGCTGCAAACATAATTAATATTGAGGATCTAACGATAACGTCTTTACACTACGGTGTTTGAGTCACACGAGTAATCAGTGAATCTTAAACATGACCTGTGTCCGTACGTATGGCCCGGCCCGCCGCTTGTCCGTCAACATGTGTTGGTTGGATGTTTTTACAGCAAGAGCTTTGACACTGTGCACACTTCCAGGTTTGATGATCTCCCGCTCTGACTTCAGTTTGGTCGAACTTCGTCATATTTCCAGTTCACAGATGCCGGGTCATGCTCGATTCCTAAAAAGAAATGGTACATTCACATTCTCACTGCCACCAACTGAGAAGGTTATTTCCCTTTGACAATGAATATGTTTCTCTATAAGTCCTTGTAGAATCTTAATCCACCAATAACTCCCTAACCGTGTGTTTGACTGGTCCCAATTTTTGTAAGGACCGTCTCAGGAATGTATAGAACCTGTTCACCAAGTTTGGTGACGATCGGTCCGTTCATTCTTGAGATCTATATGCGAACACAAACACACAAACAAACACATCGACCGAAACCTATACACACCCCTATACCGGGGGTGTAAAAACCTATACACACCCCTATACCAGGGGTGTAAAGACGAAGGACACGAGGGCAAGCAAACTCTTTGTTTTAGGGGATCATGAAAACAGGGGGAGGTAAGGCCCGGAAGATAAGAGTTGCGGAACTTGTTCGCAATCGTCACTACGCTGTGCATTGATCGGTGTCGGATCCCTGTAATGGCTTTGCCGTGAGGGCGTAAAACTTGAATTTCTCTCACCTGTACCTTAGACATGTTTTTTTTTTTAAAAAACTTGGGACAATGACTATTTTGATAAAAGTTTTCATGAAATGATAAGGACAAATATACGATAAAATCAACAATATGGTTTTGTTCAAAAACAGGCAAAGCATTGTTTAAAACAAATCAAGGATGACGAAAATAAAAACATGTTTGGGGTATGCATGTCTGTCACTATGAACTCCAATCAAGACAAAAGAGCTGTTCTGTGAGAAGTCTTTGCCGAGATTTATGCTTCTATAGTAGTGTTTTTGCTCAGGTGAGTCATATATTTGCGTAATAATAAGGTGGTGCGAGAAAGAATGTTCACCACTGCCGAAAAAGCCACGAACATTACCCTGAAATGTCACTAATGCGGAAACACATAGTGAAATCCTGCAAGATCTACTTTCACTTTTTCCGTGACCAGAATCTACGAATAAGACGATGTCACTCGCACAGCAATGCGTCATTACACCGATGACGCCAATGTTTTGCGTCATGCATGTAGACTTGTTTACCAGTTTTGGAAGCAGCGTCGGCCCAAAACGCTCGCTCGGAAGAAGACAAAGTTTTCTGGCATTCTTCATTTATTTACCTCTGAGCTTGTAAAAATTGATCATCAGGAATCGAAGAATGCCGACAAGGTCACCTGACAAATCGACAATTGCCGGACATCTCCGTCAGTACTCGGAAATTAGGAGTGTACCTGTTACATCGATCGCAAAACAATATTTCCCCACCTCGAGTTATTTTAAATTTTGTATCATCGTTTTGCTCTCATGGGACTTTGAAATATCACGTACTAGACTGGGAAGACTGTAATGGTGCACGATTTAGAATGCAGAAAACAATATTTTCAAATAATTTTATTCGTCGTTTTCACCACAAATTGAGCACTGTGGAAGGCGATAACGTGTGCACCTTTTCTACCTTCCCCCTTTCATTCGTGATGAACAGTCTCCTTAATCAGCTTCACATAATGTGTGTAACCGCATTTTGCCAACCCCACTAAATTGACCGTGCCCTGACCCCATGTGTTGGCATTTTTGGGGGACGAAGCTTAGAGTTATCCCCGAGTACGCTAGTACTAGGGCTCAGCAGACTTTAATTGTCCCCGTACTAGGGCTCAGCAGACTTTAATTGTCTGTGTGTGTGTGTGTGCGTGTGTGTGTGTGTGTGTGTGTGTGTGTGCGTGTGTCTGTCTGTGTGTGTATGTGTGTGTTTGTCTCGACTTAACAGCTTATTGCTGGGAAACTATCAATCAATCAATCAATATGAAGCTTATATAGCGCGTATTCCGTGGGTACAGTTCTAAGCGCTTGTCGAAGAGTTGTCAACACAGGACTAACAAAGAAACTAACATCTTCAGACGGACACGAACCCTATCACACACTAGCAAACCCTGGTAAACAAACAACTGTTTAACAACAATGTACACATCAATAGCTAGGTCAAACAAAATAATATTAAGCACAAAGAAAACACCTCTCACAGAGCACAGCACAAGAATGTCTTTTGGGGCACAGCACATCACGTCGAGCATGAAAGTCGCAGCCAGCTACGGGAAGAACTGAGTCTTCAACCTACTCTTGAACGCGTCAAGAGAGGGGCTCTGGCGAAGCTCAAGCGGCAGGGAGTTCCAGACGGAGGGGCCCGCGGAGGGAAATGCACGCTGACCAGCAGATGCGAGTTTTGAGCGAGGGATGTGGAGGTGGAGAGGGTCAGCAGCAGAACGAAGGGGACGGTCGGAGGGATGGGTGTACAGGTCCAGGGAGGATTGAAGGTATTCGGGAGCAGAGTCGTTGAAACACTTATAGACCAGAGTGGACAGTTTGTAGGAGATTCGGGTGTTGACAGGGAGCCAGTGCAAGGAGCGAAGTAGGGGGGTGATGTGGTCTCGCTTCGTCTTCCTCAACGTCAGCCTGGCAGCGGCGTTCTGGACTCGTTGTAGGCCATGAATGGATGAGGCGGGGAGGCCAGCCAGAAGGGAGTTGCAGTAGTCCAGACGACTGAAGATGAGGGAGACAACCAGCTTGACACAGGCGTCGTGGGTGAGGTAGCGACGGATGGAGGCGATGCGTCGTAGGTGGAAAAAGCAGGTCTTGATGATGAAGGAGATGTGTGTCTGCATGGAGAGAGTGGAGTCGAGAAAGACGCCAAGGCTCTTGACAGCAGGGGAGAATGGAACAGTCGCGTCATCCAGCTGGAGGTCGGTCACAGTGAGGGAAGCAATCTTCTGTCGTGTTCCAACGAGAAGGGCCTCCGTCTTCTCACTGTTCAGCTTCAGCTTGTTCTCAGTCATCCAGTTCTTGATGTCAGTGAAACAACTGGAGATGGATCCAAGGAGATCGTCAACGTCCTCCGGCTTGGCGCTGTTCTGGAGCTGCGTGTCATCGGCAAAGGAGTTGTAGTTCAGGCCGTGGCGTTCGATGACCAGGGAGAGGGGTTGGGTGTACAGGGTGAAAAGGACAGGGCCGAGGACAGATCCTTGTGGGACGCCGAAGCGGACAGGGACAGGCTGAGAAGAGAACGAATCAGTGGTGACAGTCTGAGAGCGGTTCTGGAGGTAGCTCCTAAACCAAGAGAGGGCGGTGTCGTGAATGCCGAACGTGGAACTGAGGCGATCGACGAGTAGCTGGTGGTCGATCGTGTCGAAGGCCGCGGAAAGGTCCAACAGCACAAGGGCAGAGACGAGACCGCTGTCTATTGCGTTCAGGAGGTCCGTGGTGATTCGCAGGAGCGCCGTCTCGGTGCTGTGGTGAGGGCGGTACGCTGACTGGTACACTGGCATCAGCGAGTTCCGAGACAGGTGGGCGCTCAACTGCTCCAGGATGATACGCTCCAGAAGCTTGGAGAGGAAGGGCAGGTTGGACACAGGACGGTAGTTCTTCAACTCGTTGACGTCAAGACCGGGCTTCTTGATGAGTGGGCGGACAACGGCAGACTTGAAGCAGTCGGGAACGACGCCTGTGGCCAGGGATATGTTGATGATATCTGTGATAGACGGCAGGAGCTTGTCCAGACACTTGGTGAAGAGGAAGCCTGGCAGGGGATCTAGCTCGCAGGTCTTGATGGCCGTCTTGGTGATGAGTCGCTTGACGTGGTTTTGAGTGACAGGCTGAAAGCACGTGAGGGGGGAGCCGGAGAAGGAAGGGGAGGGTGGGGACGGGACGAGGGGCTGCTGATCGAGTGTTTTCCGAAGCTTGTCAATCTTGTCCTTAAAGAACTCCGAGAATAACTCCGGGATATCCTGTGGTGGGTGAGCAGTTGGTAAGGGGGCAGCGGGGGAGGAGCCCAGGAGAGAGGACATGATGGAGAACAGCTCCCTGGATGATGAGGCGTTGACGATGCAGTCGTGGAAGCCCAGCTGAAAAAGTACCACACGATGTACTATAGTATACTATAGTAAACTATAGTAAATGTACCCTGTACTATAGTAAACTATAGTAAATGTACCATGTACTCTAGTACATATTGTAGTACATGGTACTTTGTACTATAGTACTGTGTAGTAAATGTACCCTGTACTATAGTACTTTGTGGTACAGTAGAGTACTTTGTACTTTGTACTATGGTACTTTTTAGTGAATGTACCATGTACTACAGTAGTACTATAGTACATAGTACTTTGTACTATGGTACTTTTTATTGAATGTACCCTGTACTACAGTAGTACTATAGTACCTAGTACTTTGTACTATGGTACTTTTTTGTGAATGTACCCTGTACTACAGTAGTACTATAGTACGAAGTACTTTGTACTATGGTACACTGTGGTACTTTGTACTATGGTACTTTGTACTATAGTACAACAGTACATAGTACTGCGGTACAGTATAGTAGTAATAGTATACATGCATTTTGTGTTTTTATTTTTATTGTTTTATTAATATAACTTATCAGCTAAGCATAACAATTTTGTTGTTGAAATTAAGTTGATTAAAAAACATTGTTTTTAAAATTGTGTTTGATATCACCAGTTGTGCATGTAAACGTGTTGTGTGTGTTTTTACAAGGTAGTCGTACATATAAGATTTATTATGTTTTGTGCGTGCGTGCGTGTGAATTAAGCCGTTTGTTGGAGATGACATGAGATATTTTCAAACTTGTTAACTGTGCATTTGCAAAATACACGTAGGAATACTTTGTGCTCACACACACACACACACACACCACACACACACACACACACACCACACACACACACACACAGTCACACTGACACACGCTCGCACGTGCACACACACAAACACGTGGGTACGCACATATTCACTTAGGAGAAAGGACTTTTGTAACGTCAGATGTACATAAACTGTATAGTTAGTTTTTTGTAAACAGTTAGCATAAATGTGAAATTAATATTTCATTAACGTTACCTTGGAACGCTTCTCACAAAAAAGTTTTCAAAAGAGAATTTAACAATTGCTTTAAAAGTTAAAGGATAAGGATACGATAAGGATAAGATTTTATATAGTCCTGTGAGGTTGCCCTCATGGAAATTCGGGCTGCTTTCTCCATGGGGAAAGCGAGCTGCCATACAGTATACGGCGATACCCACACATTTTGTTTCCTGCATGCGTGTATTCATGTTTCCGAGCCCTGACACTTTCGCTGTGAACTTGGGTTCTTTATCGTGTGCATGCGGCCACCGAGGAGAGTGCACGATGTTGACTCTGGGAAATAAATCCCTCGCCGAACGTGGGGATCGAACCCACGCCGATTGCGACAACTGGTTTTGAAGACAGCGCCGCTACCGACTGAGCTATTTCCCGCCCGCCCGAAACGCTTAGTAAAATGGTCTGCAGTGAAATTTTGAAACAATACCTTTTTTATGTTAAATTTAACGTTTGCCAAAATAATTCTTCATGTAGGATCAAGTGCAAAGTTCTTGGTTTGACCTGAAGTTGACTGAAGTTTGCTGTGTGTACAATATTGTTTCATTTTAAATAATTTGAGAGAGAGAGAGAAAGAGAGAGAGAGAGAGAGAGACAGAGAGAGAGACAGAGAGACAGAGAGAGACAGAGAGAGACAGAGAGAGACAGAGAGAGCGTTGTGGCATACAAGCATTACAAACAAGTGTTTTTTCACCCATGCAGAGAGGCACCCCTATTCTAATCACATCATATACACGGACATTCACACACACACACACACACACACACACACACACACACACACACACACACACACACACACACACACACACACACACACACACAATATGAGATTTAAAAAAAAAGGTTATAGAATATGTACACATCGAATGCTTAACAGAGAGAGAGAGTGAGAGAGAGAGAGAGAGAGAGAGAGAGAGAGGGAGAGAGAGAGAGAGAGAGAGAGAGAGAGAGAGAGAGAGAGAGAGAGAGAGAGAGAGAGAGATCATAATTAGCTTTATTACGTCAGGATAAAGGTTTTAGGTTTAGCCTCATCTTCCAACCTGTCCTTGCAGGCCCCCTGACCCCCACAAGGGGCTCTGCCCCTTGACCCCGCCAGAGAGAACATCCCCCTGGACCACCACTGGCAACCCCCCCCCCCCCTCTCTCCTCTTTGCCTAGTCCGCCCTGCCTTGGAACATATACAGAGAATAATTGTAAACGTAAGCAAAAGACTGCACACCCACACACACACACACACACACGCACGCACGCACACGCCGCACTCACGCCCACACGCATGCACACACACAAACCGCTGACATTCGCTTACCGAAACACACACACACACACACACACACACACACACACACACACACACACACACACACACACATATACCCCCACATCCCCCCCCCCCCACATCCCCCATACACACACATACTGCGTAAACTCACACACCATCACACACACACACACACACACACACACACACACTTGTGTGCGTTGCATATCTATGCCGGCACATGCTAAAATGAACAGAGCAGTACCTAAAAGGAACTGTAACTCATAAAATTGAATAGCTAGTAAAAACATTTAAGTTTTGGTTGAGTATATATATACATAAAATATTAGACTAGCAAAGTCATCAAACACAAGACCAAACAAAAACAAAAACAAACTGAGCCGGCTACTTTCGATACGAAGAAAGGGTTAGCATGCGAGAGTTATGTCCCTTTAAAATCGAAGAGGAGACCACTCCGAAGTAAATCAAGGGACAGCACTAGTAACTGATTTTCAACCAACGAACTTCAACTCACAAGAAAGAGTTTGCACCAGGGAGATTGGAAAAAAGCGGGCTACAACATCACGAAAGGAACCCACCAAGAGAGTGTAACCATAATTCAGAGAGCAGAAGATGGATCTGGACTGAGAAGTAAGCCTTCAAGAGTTTTCCACGTAATCATATCCAGATTCGCTCAGGAGTTATCGAGTGATTTGCAACTGTAACTGCCAAGTCATCGACTATCGAGTGAGGAGTACGTATAATTATTCTTTACAGCTCCCACAACTCTTTTTCACTATCACTGTCACTACCCGTATCCGACTAGTCCTGTGATAAATATTGTTCAATGACATATCTAGTCCTGTGATAATGATAGTTTTTAGCGTTAAACTTTTAACCTATTTGGAATCATGTTACTATTCCTGTTAGTGTACATATGCGTGCGCGAGTGTAGTATGCTTCGTATGGTATTTTTATCTGTTGTCTTATTATTTGTTTTGTCTTTTAATGTGCACCACACTGAAATTTCTCTGTATGAGATAATAAAGTATTCGTATTCGTATTCGTATTCTATTTTTGAGATTTGCAAAGTTTATATCATTGTGAGAATCTGAATCTGATACAATTACAGTGACCATTGGGCCGTCTGGTTGGTTTTTTTCTCTTTGAGTTTGAGTTTGATGTTTTTACTTTGAGTTTTACTTGTTTGTTGATTCTATCTGGATCTGGCTGCCCCACATAGTGGTGTTCGTGGGGAGTACGTGACAGAAGCGGACTATTTCGTTAACTGTTTACTTGTAAATTCCCATTTTGAAAACATGTATACATGGCTTTTTCAGATTAAAAATCTGTCGGCAATGTGGAAAAGAGGTTGAACTGGTAACAGGAACAGTGAGCTGGTTGATCAACTTGATGGCATGGCTGTACCAAATCATTCAATTGGATTCGGAACGGAACCGACAAAAACACCAATGTTTCCATTCTTCTTTGTGCTGAAAGTTTACACTGACAGGGACAACAAGTAAGTGACATTTTAAACTCTTGTCTTAAAGCCATATGTACTCGATGACTATACACGCTAATTGCTTTACCAACAGCTGGAGACATGCTAAATTAAGTTCCCTGCAAGATATTGTGGTCTAGGACCCCTTAAATGTTGAGATATTTGAATTTTTATTTTGATCTAGATCGTCCTATTTATAGATTTGCCAACAGAGGGAACGTTGACGCAAGGGAAATAACTCCGCGTCTTTGTTGACATCCTCACTTTTTCAGAGGCTAGAACAAGCTGTAATGCATGTATATGGTCCGCGCATGGCGACATATCGTCATTACATGGTCTTATGGTGCGTTTGACATCGATTATGGGCAAACTACCCTTTGTAAACACGGGAGCGCGTACATATGCCTTTAAATTACCCGTACCACTTGTATAACACACACACTGACACACACACACACACACTGACACACACACACATATTTAAACATCAAGTTTTTCTGTTCACTTTCAGTGATGGACGGCCTATCTGGTGGCCTGTAATTATTCCAGTGTCTTGGGGGCACAAGAGGCAAAACTGTTTGATGTTACTTTTTGTGTTTTTATTTCTGCATGCTTTATTTGGATTACTAGAAAACCTCTTTTTATTCCTTTGTGCAAATCTATTTGACCTTTATTCTTTTACTTTTACTTTTAGTGAAAAACAAAACTGCCTGAGTTGGTGGGGAAGCTTCTGGACTCCAGGTAAAAAAAACAGTCGGCAGGGTGATGACAGATGGCTGTACCAATGAGTCATTCAGATAGAAAAGGAAGCAGACACCAA
Organism: Littorina saxatilis; assembly: GCF_037325665.1. Classification (NCBI taxonomy): domain Eukaryota; kingdom Metazoa; phylum Mollusca; class Gastropoda; order Littorinimorpha; family Littorinidae; genus Littorina; species Littorina saxatilis. The sequence continues at coordinate 40,759,638 of NC_090260.1, read as the reverse complement.
GGATTCCATTCTCTGTGCTGAAATTGTGAAAAGTTGTACTCTTTAACCAGTAAGTAAATTATTAACAACAAATTATAAAATTTCATTTCAAATTTAATGTAATTTGCAATACGGTACTAGCATAGCTGAATTTGGTATTTATGATCCACTTTTGTGTAATGTTTGCAACACACACACATACATTCAAATATAAACTGCGTCTGAATCAGTGATGGACATTTCTTGTTTGATTCACTGTCTTGGAGTTTGATCAAATTTTCAAACAAATTTTGCTTTTCTTGGGTGTGTGTTTGTTTTTGTTTAGCCCTTAATTGTGATGCACAGACAGACACACACACTTAAAGACACACTCACTTTTAGGACCTTGCTTTTTTCATATTTTCTGTGAATAACCTTTGTGAATCATCAATCAACGGCCTTTTTAAGACACCCAGGGGTCCTTTTTAAGGCCTATTTTTCTCAGATATTTTGAGGTCTAACAAGGGGAGTTCCACTGTATGAGCAAGCCTTAGTTCTATGTTTAAGTATAACAATGGGTGAAGTGCATCTGACTTTATATTTGTCATATCATTTTAAAAGCCCCTAAAAAGTTTTGTTGATCATCATTCTAAAAATACAGTCATGAAATTTCTGGCTGGATACTCAGTCCTCTCTTGTGTTACAGATGCTGTGAAGCGACAGGAGGTGCTCCTTCAGCAGATAAGGACAACAACAAAGAGTTTTGTATCACTTTATGGAACTTGTTATATCTTTCAGGGTCCTAAATGGAGGGTTTCACTGGAGCAGTGACTGTTGGACAACAAGTGCAGGGTGTGTTTGGACCTCCTGGATCAACATGTGTGCAGAACTGCTTAGGGCTTGAACTTCATGGGTGTGTGTAGGAAATTTCATATTAGATTTTGATATTAACATATTCCTGTGGTGCTATATAATTTAAATTATATGAGTAAATGAATATGTCTGTATGAATGTACGTATTTGCTGTGTCATTGTGGCATAGATATATAGACCTATAGCAATAACAAGACATACATGCTGTGAATATATGCTTTTATGCTCTCCTTGTACAAATCTGAATTAACTGAAATTTTTCTTAATGGCCAAGCACAGCCAGTTCTTTTTGACCTTTACATAGGGCCACAGTCAGAGATTGTAGAGTACACAGAGACCATTCATACTTCTTTGCGCTAAGGTAGGACTGCAGGTTATGTTTTTATCACGGCTTTGTCAACATACTGTCATTTCTGTCCGGCTGACAGTGCTGCAAACATTCATTGGATTGAAAATGTGTTTGTTATTGTTTGTGAACATCCTTTTTTAAAAGACCTGGAAAAAAGCCCCAGAACAGATTATATAATACATAATAATATGTAATTGAATTTAAATTTTCTTTTCAAATCAGTGTCTTTTTACAAACTAGCCTTTGTTATTTTTGTGAGTTTAAGTCAGATATCAACACATACTGAATGCATAGTTCAGTCTTAGAGTGGGAGAATGTTTGAGGCTTAAATTGCTTTTGACAACAACAAAAGTTCCCGGTTGAATCGAGAAGCTCCCCCAAAATAATGTTATTACACATGCCTAAAGCCAGCATAGTGCAAGCAGATTTATTTGTGTATGTGCTTGTATGTACAAAGACAGATAATTTGTACAAGTGTTGGCTCTTCATTTTTAATTATTTTTTCAGGATCCTTGGGGGGTTCCACTGTATCTGTGACTTTAGGACAACATATCGAGTTCTGGTGGTTTTTTGACCTAATGGATCAACATATGTGCAGACCTGCTGAGTGCTTGAGGTAAATTGGTGCATTTAGATATATATTGTTTTGCCTACCTGAGAGATACCACCCATGTGTCATGATGTGATAAATGAACCATCTCTTCACAGGCGTGTCTATCATGTAAATGAGGTTGGTTCAAACAACATGTCTGTCAGGGATGTCATTTTCCATTGCTTATGCAAAATCTCCGAGACAAACTTCATTCTCAAAACACTCGCGAGAAAATGGCAAGCCCAAACGTGTTACGAGAATGACTTTGCATCTGTGACTTTGTAATCATGAGCAGTGGAATATATAAGGTCCCTGCCAGACCAGCTTGCCATGACCTCAATGATATGCCCATATGTGCGTGTATGGTTTAGTTACTACATGGGTTATCTCTCCGGTACGTAGGAATTGAAAACAGAATACTTCATGGCTTGCTGTGTGGCACCAGATTTACACTTACTGCTTTTCAAATATTGAAATATTCACGACGGGCGCATTGTACACGCAAGCACAAGACCAAGTGCGCACGGAAAAGATCCTGTAAACCATGTGGGAGTTCGGTGGGTTATAGAAACACGAAAATACCCAGCATGCCTCCCCCGAAATTGGCGTATGCTGCCTGAATGGCGGCCATACACGTAAAAATCCACATGAGTGAACGTGGGAGTCTTAAGCCCATGAACGAAGAAACAGAAGAAGAAAAAATATTCACTTTTACTTGTGTAAACCCAGTAACACACAGTAGGCTATGTAGTGTTCTCTATTTGTATCATTGAAACGCTTCTGTCCCGTCAATCACACTTTAAATTGCCTTATATTTTGGATGACATATGCCACCCCTTTGGTATTCCACTGATAATAGTTTAATGTTTTAGCTAAATAGTTTCAGCTAATCGCTATGGAGTATGCAAACACTGGAATTATATGCGATGAAACACTCAAGCTGCTTTCTCTTGCTTACAGCTGAGAGCAGCACTGTAGCTCAGTGACTGTCGGGTGGAGGATCCAATTCTGCCTGTTTCCGACATAATGGATCAACATGAGTGCAGACCTGCTGAGCGCCTTATCTTCTTGGGTGTGTATAGATGTATATACATTAAAGGCACAGTAAGCCTCCCGTAAACCATCACAGAGCTCCCCGAGCGTCTACATACAGTACAAGCATACTTCCATTTGAACGCTCACCGAACGGGAACATCCTGGCTGCTTTCTGTCGAGCGTGAAAAATTTTCAAAGAATTTATTTTCGTGGACTTGGTCCTCTACAACAATGGCGCCTCGTTTTGGTGCTGGACGGCTGTTATGAATATTCAATACCGGAAATCACGCCCGGACAGTAAGCCTCCCGTAAACCATCACAGATACTGTCAGGCTTTTACACACAGTACAAACACCCTTCCATTTGAACGCTCACCAAACGGGAATATCCTAGGTGCCCTACGTAAAGAGCGAGCAATTTTTAAAGAATTAATTTTGCCGATTGAACTCAGGTCAAAAATGAGTTACTTCCCTTCGGGTCTCATTCTATCGATGTAAACTGGCGATAGCCGTGGATCGATGATTATCAGAATGTTTTTGGACCGTGATGCGTTTTTGCGCTAGACCTAACTTTTAAAATCTAAATAATAAATTGACAGCTTGTCACACAAACATTCTTTAATCATAAAAGAATTCTTTTTTCATCAAGACAAGATCAGTACAATTCGAAGTTGTGAAAGTTTGAAAAAAGAAAAGCCCGGAAGCAGGGTCACGCAAGGGTCGTAGCAGACGGCGGTTTATGCATATATCACCGTTCCTCTCAACAGTCAAAAACCATTGCTAGAGTTTTGGTGAACCACAGCCGTTTGTTTCGTGCATAAAAACGTGCTATTGTAGATAAGCTCACATGGAGTCGCATTCAAATGACTAACTGACGACTACATTGTGAAAAAAGGGAAACTGGATCACACTGGTTCACGATGGCTCAGGGGTAAGATAAACCACGCAAAAATAAATTATTTGAAAATTGTTCGCTCTTTATGGAGGGCACCTAGGATGTTCTCAATCGGTGAGTGTTTAAATGAAAGGGTGTTTGTACTGTAGTCTGTGTGTAAAAGCCTGACCGTATCTGTGATGGTTTACGGGAGGCTTACTGTGCCTTCAATTGTATTCATAAATTCACACACACACACACACACACACACACACACACACACATACTGACAAAGACATTCATGCCTGCACACACGCAAGGACAAACATACACGCACCAGCACGTTTCAAACCCCCACCACCACCACCGTCTCAGTCGGTGCAGCTGTTTCGGAGCCTTTAGTCATCATAATACACACACAGACGGACACAACTTTTAAAAGTTAGATATATATGCACTAAAAGCCACGGCACTTTAAGTTAGGTTTCATTATCATTCTCTTAAAGTTTGGCCCTCTTTGCTTCAGTCTGCATGCTTTCTCATAGTCATACTGCTGTGTCATTGCAGGTTTCATTCCATGCTCTGGTGTGGGTGTCATAAGCAAGAGAGCCTCCTGTTCACTTCCAGCAGATGACTGCATGGTGAAGGACCTTGATACCACTTACAGACGTCAAAGCAGCTAGCTAGATGCCATTGGAGAACAACCAAAACTATTCAGCGGGTGCCATCGGCGAACATAAATACAAGTTACAGAACAGGAAAGCAGATATCACTGGCAAAGGGAACCGGACAGCAGCTACAATAAACTTAATCAGATGCCTGTAGCAAATAATCTGGACACCAATCACAAATCAAACAGATGTGGAGGACAGAGAACATTTCATGTGATTATTGCCACATATATAACCCTGTTTTGAAAAAAAGGGACATAACACCACACTATATACTTTCTGGTTGCATGCTGAAAACTCTCCATTGGACATTTAGTGAGTTTTGACTCACCAGGTCAGGAGAATGTCACTGATGGGGAGCATAATTAGGCTGACTTACAATGGGTAGACAGAATTGAACATTGTTGTTTTCTTGCATGGTTTTCGGGATAGACTTTACAAAGTTAACATACTGCTATGGTTTGATCAATTTCAAACATGACCACATTTGGCATTTTTTCAAAACCACATTTTTGACAAATATCAAGGATGTGTTGCGAAAGCATGTGTTCTTATTTTTCTGAAATGTTTTGAAAGCTAGATTTTTGATACTTTACAGGCTATTGAAGTTGGATGACCTGTAGATGTGACCCATGTAAAATTGACCCTCATAAACTTTTAAGTTCACAGAAAATAATAATAATAACAGAGAAATTTTGAATGTGTTTGAAGCAAGATCGTTGTAACTCAATAACCCCCCGCGGGTTAGGGGGAAGAATCTACCCGATGCTCCCCAGCATGCCGTAAGAGGCGACTAACGGATTCTGTTTCTCCTTTTACCCTTGTTAAGTGTTTCTTGTATAGAATATAGTCAATTTTTGTAAAGATTTTAGTCAAGCAGTATGTAATAAATGTTAAGTCCTTTGTACTGGAAACTTGCATTCTCCCAGTAAGGTCATATATGGTACTACGTTGCAAGCCCCTGAAGCAAATTTTTGATTAGTGCTTTTGTGAACAAGAAACAATTGACAAGTGGCTCTATTCCATCTCCCCCCTTTCCCCATCGCGATATAACCTTGAATGGTTGAAAACGACGTTAAACACCAAATAAAGAAAGAAAGTAACTCAATAACTTTATCTGTGTAAGGTCACACACATACAGGGTTAGATGACATCAAGTCAGCTTGATAGTTTGCATTATTCAAGTTCAGATTGGGGTAGAGTTCTGGTCAATAATAGGGACAATCATTGTCTCCTTTGATTGTTCAGAGTTTTCATGTACTGATGTATGCATGGTCACTTTCAAAGCTAATCATAGAAATTTAACTTGGCTGTAGGGGAGATAATTTTGATAAAATATGTGTTGTGCTAAAGATGAATTCCCACAAAGAAGAGTGCTATAATAAATCTGTTTTGTGCATAATATTGTTACTTGTTCTGGTTAACAGGGTTATAAAAAATTGCATTAAAACTGTTTCTGCATTGGGACATTTACCAAAAATCAACAGCTTGGTTACTCACTGTGCAAGATGGACACCTTATTTAAAATTATTATTTAATTGTGTCTTTTACATGTAAGTGGATATTTTAAAATGTTCTTACATAAGTTTGACTATTAATGCTCTGCCAAAAAATGAAAATAAAATTTAAAACATGTGATGAACCTTTACTTTCCTACCAAATGTGACAGATTGACTGCAGCGAGTGGCCTGATCGTGCACACACACATTCAATTCACACAAAACAATTGATTCAGCAAAAATTGGGGCCACATTTACATCCAGTGCAATTTTTAAGGCTATGGTAATTTTTCAAGAAAGTACTGCAGTATACTATAGTAAACTGTAGTAAAAGTACTATAGTACAAAATCTACAGCAACAAAAGTACCACACTGTACTATAGTAAACTATAGTAAAAGTACTATAGTACAAATGTACCACGCCAAAAGTACCACGCTGTACTATAGTAAACTATAGTACAAGTACTATAGTACAAATGTACTACTACGGAAATACCACGCTGTACTACACTTTACTCTAGTAAACTAGAGTACGTGTACTCTAGTAAACTATAGTTTACTATAGTATACTATAGTATACTATAGTACATTTTGGCAAAAAAGTGCTCAAAATACTATAGTACATTTAACTGTACTATAGTTTACTGTAGTATACTATAGTACATTTACCACAATGTACTATAGTACACACTAATGTATTGTACTATAGTACTTTTGTACTATAGTTTACTATAGTACTAGTACTATAGTAAACTATGGTACACCATAGTACAATTCAATGTACCATAGTACTTGTACTATAGTAAACTATAATATACCATAGTACAATTCAATGTACCATAGTACTTGTACTATAGTAAACTATAGTATACCGTAGTACTTTTACTATAGTATACTATAGTACATAGTGTGGTACTTTTTTACTTGGGAGTGCTCGATCTTGGCAGCAGTGATGGCTTGCGTGACTCGATGCACCGCATCCCTGAGAATCTGCTTATGAACCTCCAGGCCAGAGTGTCGCCATGCACGCTCCGTTCGCCGTCTCTCGATCTTGGCGGCTGTGATGTCCTCAGAGAACCAGGGGGCCGGCTGTCGCTCAGAGACTGCGCATAGGGATGGCGGGGCGTGTTTGTCGAGGAGCTGGCGCAGAGTCAAGCTGAAGAAATGGGCGGGGTCAGTGGACGGGTCTCGCTGGGCAAGCAGCAGGGCAGCTTCGTCTCCAAAAGCATCTGTCTCAATGTCTCGTAGCTTGCGACGTGTGACCATCTTCCGCTTCTGTGCTGGCTTGGTGATGTTGACGAGGAAGTTGATGGCGGTGTGGTCGGAGACAAGATGGTCGTTGGCGACGAGGCTGGAGACCAGATTGTCCGAGGGTCGAATGACAATCCAATCCAGGATGTGGCCACGGGAGTGGGAGGGAAAAGGAACTACCTGGTCCACGTGACACTGTAGCTGTCCAACAGCGCACGGGCCCGCTTGGTGTCAGCGTTGGCAGGGCAGTCCCAGTGGATGTTAAAGTCACCGAGGACGATGGCGCTATGGGACGTCACGTTGTAGTGGTCGAGGGCTTGGGAGAACTCGTCGAAGAAAGTAGAGTCCTTCAGCTTGTTCTTGGTGTTAGGGGGAGGGCGATATATACACAGGAAGGTGAGGGTGGTGGTGGTGGCGACCGTCATCTCCACAGCTTCGAAGGTGGTGTGGGGGAAGGGGAGGCTGTCCGAGAAGGACGCTGCAGCATGCATGTGGTCCTTGTAGACGACGGCGATGCCTCCACCACGCCCAGCCGGGCGGGGGAAGGAGGCTGTCTTGTACCCTGCGGGGGTCAGCTGCTTGATCTTGGGGTCATCACCAGGTCGCAGTTCGTTCAAAAGTTGACACACTAACTTGATAATAGGTCCGATTGATCGTATTAAAACTTCATAATGTTACCTGGGACCTAAATGCGAAATAAACCACAAAAAAAAGATTTGGCGGTGGGAGGAATTCGCGGTGCAACAGCCAGCCAGGCAGTCTGATAGAACGGTGCAAGGTCTCGGCCAACCAAAACTATGGCATACAGTGGCATACTCGTAGCAAAGCCGCCGAATGGTACCGTAAACCAAGAATAGTGACGTAATTACGTCACGGTCGAAAGTCTTTGACGTCAATGCCTCCCTGTAGTCTTTTTCTCTCGCGCGGTGTGTGTGTGTGTGTGTGTTCATTTTGTGCACATGTGTTAGTGTTACTGTTTGTGTGTGTGTGTGTGTGTGTGTGTGTGTGTGTGCGTGCATGAGTCTGTACTCGTGTGTGTGTGTGTGTGTGTGTGTGTGTGTGTGTGTGTGTGTGTGTGTGTAAGAAAGAAAGAGAGAGAGGGAGGGATTGAGGGAGAGAGTGTGTGTGTGTGTGTGTGTGTGTGTGTGTGTGTGTGTGTGTGTGTGTGTGTGTGTGTGTGTGTGTGTGTGTGTGTGTGTGTGTGTGTGTGTGTGTGAATGTCTGAAGAGTACTCGGGTCCAGCGCGAGCGTTTTTTTCTTTTCTTACCTTGGTCCTTGCTACTCACAGGACATCAAAAGCAAATTAGTCTTTGACGTCATGTTTCTTGGAATGATACGACGTCATGTTTGCATTCGTATAAATTAGCATAGTTATTCTTTCTTTTTCCTCTCTGTTCAGCAACCCAGCTTTTTTCAAAACAAATTACCTTTTTTTCTGGTAAATTTTCGAGCGATTATGTTGACAGTCTTCAAAAGTCATGTGCGTTCTATCGGAGAACGTGAACACAAATATTCAAAAGGTCAAATCGAAAAGGTTGCGCAAAACACAACATTGACAGTATGTGTTACCACTTTTCAAACGGCTATATCTTTTGAACCCGTGAAAGAATGTGTCTGAATATTCGCACCAATTTAGCGGAACACTCGCTTGTTGAGCCTGTCAAGTTGCTTACATGTCACATTTGTCTCTAGGGAGTTACGGACGTTTACAAAATGTTAACGAAAAGCCGTTACAACGTCCATTCGGAATGTTCGTTTGCTTTTAGGATTGGTATGCTCATAGAGAGGGGTTTGTGTCATCATTCTCTGAAATTTGAAGAAGGTGTTCCGTCTTGTTCATTTTGTATTGCATATCAGCTGCGGCTACCTATCAAAAACACCTACAAAACTTCCGTTTTCTGGCTGTTTTTCAAAGGTGTGGTTGCTTTTTTTAACACGCTTGATCACCCTGACCGCGTGGCGGATTTAGACATTATCGATATGCCCAGTGAGGTAAGACTTCAAAGAATTTCGCTAATGTAAAAAAGGTGAAATATTGGTCAGTTTTGGCAAACCGTTTTGGCGGTTCAAAGTGAATTGAGGGTAGATGTGTTCTGGCACATGTGACGTCATTCCCAAATAATGATCAAGTGCAATAAAACCATTTTTGAGCAGAAGAGAAACCGATCTTCAAATGCACATACATTTCTTACCCAAATACTGCGGTATAACATCAAAGCCACACTCTTGAATAAATATCCTTAACTTTTTGTGCTCAGTGTATCTCCCTGTAAGTCTATCTGTCTCTCGTTCTCTGTATCTGTGTGTATCTGTCTCATCCTCTCAATCTCGCTCTCTCTCCCTCTCTCTCTCCCTCTCTCTCTCTCTCTGCGTGTTTGTGTTTGCATGAAAAGCTATTTTGGGATGCGGCTGTTCTCGCAAAACGAAGTAACTCGGACAAGGTGAGAAAGTTGTTTTTCTTGATTCGAATTAAGGGTTATAAGTGACCGACAAAAGATCTATGCCACCTTACGAAGTTCTTTCTCTTCGCATTATAGAATTTGCCCCCCCCCCCCCCTATTCCCCCCAATATCAATGTTTTCCTTTTGAATTCCCTCCGTCAGCACCCACGCTCTCCCTCTCAATCCCCTCTCATACTCTACGTCCGTCTGTCTGTCCGTTCGCCTGTTTATCTCTCTATTTCTCCGTTCGCGCGCCTGTGTGTGTGTGTGTGTGTGTGTGTGTGTGTGTGTGTGTGTGTGTGTGTGTGTGTGTGTGTGTGAATGAGAGACAGAGAGACAGAGAGACAGAGAGAGATATAGAGAGAGAGACAGAGACAGATAGAGAGAGACATAGAGAGAGAGAGAGAGAGAGAGAGAGAGAGAGAGAGAGAGAGAGAGAGAGAGTATGTCTCCCCCTTCTCCAACCTCCCCATCGCAATGAACTATTATGTTTTGGCGATTAAACTGTATGAGTTATCTCTCTCTCTCTCTCTCTCTCTCTCTCTCTCTCTCTCTCTCTCTCTCTCTCTCTCTCTCTCTCTCTCTCTCGCTCTCTCTCTCTCTCTCTCTATTTTCCTAAACAATTCAAACAGGCTAAAGTGATTCCTCTCTTTAAATCAGGAGATACAACAAATCCTTTGAATAATAGACCAATATCAATTCTATCAATCAGTTCAAAGCCTCCTGAAACATATTAATAAACGTCATCCTTTCTCACTTTGAGAACAATAAATTGATCCATGATAATCAATCAGGTTTTAGGCAAAAACACTCATGTCAAACAGCGCTTATTAGTTTAGTAGACCAATGGCTGACAAACATTAATAATAATCAGTTCTGTGCTGCTCTATTTGTTGACTTTGCTAAAGCTTTTGACCTAATTGACCATAAACTCCTTATCAAAAAGCTTGAGATTTATGGAATTGCAACAGATTCCATAAACATTTTAACATCTTTCCTGTCAGACAGACAGCAAAGTACTTATCTGAAACAATCATACTCTTGAAAGCAAACAGTAAGATTTGGAGTACCACAATGTTCTATTCTTGGTCCATTAATATTTTCTATATATATAAACGACCTACCTCTATTTGTAAAATGCATGTGTGAACTATTTGCAGATGATACTACAATTCATTCTAGTCACCAAGATCTTAATAAACTAGCAAATATATCCTCCAAGAAAACATTGAACGATTACTTGAATGGTCAGAACTAAATCATATGTCACTGAATCCAAATAAAACTAAATGCATGCTACTTACCACGAGGCAAAAAAGACAAAATCTAACATCTAAATTTCCGACATTGCTAATACGAAATCAAGATGTTACCGAAGTTGATAGCCATAAAGTCTTGGGAATAACTATTGACAATAACCTGTCTTGGTCAAAACATGTAGATACACTTTGTAAAAACACATCCAAAAAAATATTTCAGTTATCAAAAATCAAACACTTTCTAGACCTTCGCACAAGAAAACTGTTTTTTCAGGCACATATTCAGTCAGCTATTGACTATGCGTCGACAGTGTGGGACTCTGCAAGTGCAAATACTTTGAAACACTTAAGCAGTTTACATGTAGCCAAGTGGCGTACACAGTCTTTTTGTGTAATTATCTCCTGCCCGACCCAGTTGCCTCCCCTGTCTATTATCTTCCCCTGACCCAAGTTGTGTCTCCCGCTAGGATTGTTGTGTGTTTACTATCGTAGGGTAGACTCTTGACCGGATTCCTTTCTAACCTCTTATCTCAGATTTAGGTGGTCGTTATGTAATGTGCCGCCAGCCTGTCTGGGTAATCGTTGGACGGCGTTTTGTCAAGTGGGTGTCATTTCTTTTGACAGGGTACATCATAGAAGATGCCAGGTGGCTTGGAGGTTTTAGTCTCTTACCCCCCCCCCCCCTTCTTTGTAACTGGTTGTAATCTAATGAGCCTTATCCGGTGTGCGTAATATTTCCGGTGTGCACGGCAGACAGGCCCCTCTTCCCCCTTCAGCTAGTGTAACTACTTGTAATATTTTCGGTGTGTGACACCTCTGTAACGATTTCTGCCTCTTTAACGATCCCTTTCATTTGGCAGGCAATCTTAAGTAGAACGCCCCCCGTTGTCTGACACCTAGGTAGCCTCCCTATTGGCTATCGGAAGTGACCAGCCTTTAAAAGACTGAGCATTTAGGCTAGATCAGAGAACGCGATGTGATATACTGAGCTGTGTGCTGCTCATATGTGTCGGTTGACGTGAACGGTCGAAGTGCTGACCAATATTTGTCGCGAAGTTGTAATCGGTCGACTTGTGGTTGTAACTGAATTCCGAGGCTTGTTTCTTTGTGTTTCCTTTACGTGTGCTCACTGAGGAGAATCTGTAAGTAACTAAATGCTTTATTCATTCCTTATGCTGTATTCTTTCCTTATGCTTTATTCTTATGTTTCATTTGATGCTATGATGTTTGCATATATGTACATTTTGACGCTGATTTGGTCCCGGGCGATGTCCGACCGGTCTCGAGTCAGAGTTGATGACGCCATTTTGATCTAGCGGAGAGATGTGTTTTCTAGATCAGTTTCTAATTACTTTCATGATTTGACGCTGAAATTGAGCGTTAATAACTTCTAATATTTGATGTCGAAAAGACCCATGTGTATCGTTGCGATTTTCCCCCATTATCATCACATATTAATTCTGGAGATCAGTAAAGTCTGAGTAGTAGTCGGTTAAAAGCCCAAAGTTAAGCCCTCAGTGCCATTGGCCCGTAAAGCTACCTATTTACGATTTAGGCGCAGAAACCCCTACAATTGATGACCGGGAATTATGGTTGACATATATTTTGGGTAATGAACTCGTATCATGAGTTTGATGAATTCAGGCATGAGAATGATAGAGATCTTCTGAGTTAAGATTTCAGACAATAGGAAGATATTGTCTACAGGCTGCACAATTCTGACTATTAATTCTCATGTTGCACTTTAAAGGCGCTTGCCTACAGAAGAACTTTGCGACAACCTAACATTTTGTGCAGTCGCATAGATGCAAAACAGACTTTTAATCTAAAGCGATATGATTTAATCGCGCTTCCCTGTAAGGTAATAGACTGTTGTCTAACGCTTCATTTTGAAGCATGGAAGCTTTCGCTTACCCCATGCCTGAGTTATCTTTCTTATTCTTGTCGTTATTATTCAACTCGATGAAGATGTGTCTTCATGGCGATGAACATACTTAATAATAACAATTATTTTGCAGTTGCGGTTCATGCAGTTGGTTAATTTATGTAGAGCATTTTCCTATGCAAGGCTTAGGCCTAAGGGAAGATGTTGGTTACTTCCCTTGACATTAGCTGTTGTGGAGTTGTTTAACTCACTGTGGATTCTCTTTCAGAGAATGCTGTGTCTGCAGGATTTTGGCTAAATTGTTACTTGTCTATATTTGTCATGATTATTTTGACAAATGATACAGTCATACATTTCTTGTGGAATGTATGTATGGTTAGGATGCATTGGTATGAATGGTGCGTTTTACTTGTTATGCCATGTACTTATATTATGTTTTCTTTTCTTTTCATGTGTCATCAGACACTGCTTTCTGGTGTCTACTTTCTGGTGTCTACTTTCTGGTGTACGTTAATTAAAAGTCACGTTATCGCAACCTCTGTCTTGGCGTCTCATTTATGCTTCCTGGCCTATTCCCCCCCTTCCACTCCACCCTATCACATACATAGAAGAGCTGTTAAATTAATTATTTTAAAAAATACATCTCTTTCCATGACTGATTATAAACGATTGCAAATTCTTCCTATCAAAGATAGATTAGCATATAACAAAGGTGTGATGATGCATAGAATTATGTCAGGGAATGCCCCTACACTCATTGCCTCAAATTTCAAAATAAATCATTATAGAAAATGTAACAAATTAATTACACCAACTCCAAGAATTGACCTGTACAAGTCGAGTCTATCATATTCTGGAGCAATTATGTGGAACGCCATTCCAAATATAATTAAATTACGAATTCATGAAACATCATTCAAGGAATATTACATGCTGTTTCTTTTACAAAACTTATAAAAACTATTATCAAGCAGCTGGCAAAATATAACTGTACTCTCTGATTATATTGAAAAACATGATTATATATAATTCATGAAGGATTTATTTTATACAAACACATATTTCCCTGTTATATATAATTTTCAAGCATTGCTAAAGAATCCTAATGCATCTTAAAATGTCTTATTGGTTGCTTGACATGTTAATTATGGTAAATATGTCATTTGTACTATTGTTAAACTTATCTTTTATTTCTTCTTGTTTGTTACCCCTCAATGGGCGAGGGCCGGATGAAAAGAAGCATGTATACATTGCTTATTCTGTCACCCTCGTAAAATAAATTTCAATTCAATTCAATTCAATTCTCTCTCTCTCTCTCTCTCTCTCTCTCTCTCTCTCTCTCTCTCTCTCTCTCTCTCTCTCTCTCTCTCTCTCTCTCTCTCTCTCTCTCTCTCTCTCTCTCTCTCTCTCTCTCTCTCTCTCTCTCAAGGTTATTATTTTTTAAAGCATACATACAAACCATCACGGATTATTGTTCGACCATCTGGGACTCTGCCAGTGCAAACATTTTAAAACCACTGTACAGTCTACACAGACGAGCACTAAAATCATTATTAAAACTATTAAAACAATCCAGTCTTGTTTTCGACGATTATAAAAAAACTTAAGATTTTGCCTTTAAAAGAAAGATTTAAATCAAATAAAGGCGTGCTCCTTCACAAAATCCTTTCCGGCCATGCACCGAGTGCTTTCATTACAAAATTTAAAGCCAAACCAAGCCGAAAATTCAACGTCCCCATTCCGCGGATAGATCTCTTTAAATCAAGTTTAGCTTATTCTGGCAGCGTTTTGTGGAATTCTCTCCCGGAATCAGTTCGAGTCCCAACAAGTCTCAATACTTTCAAAAAACACCTCTCATTACATTTAATGTCAAATTACGAAAAGTCACAGTGATGGAAGACTTCGTTCTGATTATTTTCATATTGATCATATCTGTCCATAAAGCATCAGTGTTTCATAACGCAAGAATGTATGTATAGCCTACAACGTGTATATAGTCATGTGAATAGTTTTTCTGCCTTGCTTATCTTTTGTAATTGTTTTACGTATGTATATATACATATATATATATATATATATATATATATATATATATGTATTTAAGATTAGAATAGTCCCTCTCTTGGCGAGGGCTGGTTGAAAAGAAGCTCGTTTATATTGCTTATGCCACAACCCTCGTAAAATAAAATTTGATTTGATTTGATTTGATTTGATCTCTCTCTCTCTCTCTCTTACACACAGATACCCAACATACACACCAGCACTCACACACACGCGCGCACACACACACACACACACACACACACACACACACACACACACACACACACACACACATTTTCCAAAATCGCACAGTCATATTGTCCAATGTGTAATACTTGGTGCTTTGGATGAAGTTGCTCAAGAGTCTGGTTTTCTGCACGTTTTGTAGCAAGTAGTGGTGGTGTGTGTGACTGAGACAGAAAGAAAGAAGATACTCAGACTGGTTGAGAAAGAGTGAATACCCTTGCTTTGTAGGGGAACAAACATTCTAATCACTAGCGAGGGGTGTGTCTGAAACACGTGGAGAAGGAGCACGTGTTGATTGAAGAAGATTTCGCTGCAAATGTCCGTGTGATATTTTTAGAGTGTGATGAAACAAGTATGACAAGAATGAGAGAAATCAATCGGACAGATTTTATGCTACACATTTTTAACAAGAGGCGAAGCCTTCAAGGCTCCCGTAAGAAATCGACAAACAGTAACACAAACTCATTCACTCCGTCACACATACACACACACACACAGTAAGCATAGGTGACACCATGTGGCAAGAGTGGGAGACACTAGATCTAGATCTGTCTGTCTGTAGCTTACTTACGGGGACACGACTGCCAGATCGACACTGCGCTTTCGACAGCGCTTCCTCGCGCACACACTGGAAACACGCTGTGCAGATCAACCTGTAGGAAATCTCCTTTGGTATCTTCTTTATCTATTTTTCTGGGGCTACGAAACCGAACAATGTGAAATCTTCTTCCCCGAATCGGCGAACTGCAGCTGGGTGAGAACTGTATCTATACCACAATCCTTCACGCGATCTGACTTAACCTTGACCCCTGACCTGGTCTACATACCGCACACGACACAAATCAGTCACCTGTTTTTACCCCCCCCCCCCCCAAAAAAAAAACAAAGACCCACCACCCGTTTTCTTTGGATACACACTTTACCTACATACGTGCCGACGAAATGTTGATCATTGCTTCAATACTTTGAAGCTGTTGCTTGGATAATAACCAGGTAAAATTAGTATTTCTGTGTTCAGTCAAATGTTAAAGTTTCTATCACACACATACACACATACACACACACATACACACGCACAGACAGACAAAAGTTAGCATCGCATAGGCTACACTTACGTGAGCCAAAAATGATGACATGCCAAGATTCAGATAAACGAGGGTTAGGTATGGATGGGGTTTCTGCCTGATCAGTTACAACCACATGACCTATTTTGGAGGTGATAGCAATACCTGGTTCACGCGTGATGTAATGATGTGTTTCTGTAACGTTACAATAATTCAAATAGAAACACATCATTACAACACGCGTGAACTAGGCATTAATATCACCTCCAAAGTAGGTCATGTGGTTGTAACTGATCGGGCAGAAATCCTATTCAACTACCCAACTCTCGTTTATCTGAATCGTGTAATGTCATCATTTTCGCAACAGAAAGTCTGTCCGATTGATTTCTCTCATTTTAGACAAATAGCTCCAGTCGGACATAGTGATACACTATTTGTGTCACACTTGTTTCAGCACATTCTGAAATTATTGCAGACACAATATCATCAACATGTAGCGAATTCGATTTTCGGGGTCAATCGCGGTCGGATGTGTTGATTATTATGGTTCTTGTAAAAAAAAAAAAAAAAAAGTATTTTGCCAAATGTGAGGCCAGTGATGGTGGTGGAAAGAGAATTACGGGTGGTGCTGCTGCTTCGTTCATGGGCTGAACCTCCCAATGTTTGTACGTGTATAAACGTTTTTACCCCGCCATTTAGGCAGCCAGACGCCACTTTATGGGGGTGCATGCTTGATATTTTCGTGTTTCTGTAACCCATCAAACTCTGACATGGATTACAGGATCGTTTCCGCGAGCACTTGGTCTTCTGCTTGCGTGTACACACGAACGGGGAGAAGGCACGTGCAGGCCTGCAAATAAGTTGACCTCAGAAAATCAGGTTGTACAAAAGAAGGAGTCTTAAAATGGGGGTAAACTTACAGAGGATATGAACATACAATCTGTCTGGCGTCTTCTATCTGGTAGGGTGGATGGGGGAGGGGGGGGGAGTGGGGAAGTCTTCTATTGGGTAGGGAGGGGTCTTACAGAGGAGAGAGTCTTGTATTGGGGGTCTTAAACGGGCGGGGGGGGGGGGGGGGGGGGATTCCACTGTAAAGTCTTGCAGCTGCGCGCAGTGCAAAACACTATACTGCGCGCGGCTGCGTGCAGTGAATTTCACTGCGCAGGTTCTGCTTTGAGCAGTAGAAAGGTCAGAACAACTTGTCCCGATGGAATTAACTTCCGCCGTTAATCCATTCATCTAAACCTTGTTCTCCCTGCTGTTTCACCTGTGTGTGTGTGTGTGTGTGTGTGTGTGTGTGTGTGTGTGTGTGTGTGTGTGTGTGTGTGTGCGTGTGTGTGTGTGTGTGTGTGTGTGTGTATGCATGGGTACGTGAGTTGCCTCTGCCACCCTCAGTCATTCTCCCTTACATACAACTTTCCTTCCCATTCAGTCCCTACCAAACCTCCTTCCCCCCTCCCCCCCCCCACCACACACACACACACACACACACACACACACACTCGTTTTGTCTACAGACCTCCAAATCTGCAACTTTTCAAATCTCTTTCTTGTGCTTTATTGTTGGACCTTATGTTCGACTTTTTTACGTTTCCCTCCCTTGTTTATTTACTGGAGTAGCCTCCCTTGTACCGTGTCACCTGTTGGTTTGTGCAGTGTCGTTATTCTGTCAGTGATTCTTCTTTTTACATTTAGTCAAGTTATGACTAAATGTTTTAACATCGAGGGGGGAATCGAGACGAGGGTCGTGGTGTATGTGTGTGTGTGTGTGTGTGTGTGTGTGTGTGTGTGTGTGTGTGTGTGTGTGTGTGCGTGTAGAGCGATTCAGACCAAACTACTGGACCGATCTTTATGAAATTTGACATGAAAGTTTCTGGGTATGATATCCCCATACGTTTTTTTTCATTTTTTTGATAAATGTCTTTGATGACGTCATATCCGGCTTTTCGTGAAAGTTGAGGTGGCACTGTCACGCCCTCATTTTTCAACCAAATTGGTTGAAATTTTGGTCAAGTAATCTTCGACAAAGCTCGGACTTCGGTATTGCATTTCAGCTTGGTGGCTTAAAAATTACCTAATGACTTTGGTCATTAAAAAACTGAAAATTGTAAAAAAAAATATGTTTTTCATAAAACGATCCAAATTTATATTCATCTTATTTTCCATCATTTGCTGATTTAAAAAACATATAAATATGTTATATTTGGATTAAAAATAAGCTCTGAAAATTAAATATATAAAAATTAATATGAAAATTAAAATTTCGAAATCAATTTAAAAACACTTTCATCTTATTCCTTGTCGGTTCCTGATTCCAAAAACATATAGATATGATATGTTTGGATTAAAAACACGCTCAGAAAGTTAAAACAAAGAGAGGTACAGAAAAGCGTGCTATCCTTCTCAGCGCAAATACTACTCTGCTCTTCTTGTCAATTTCACTGCCTTTGCCGTGAGCGGTGGACTGACGATGCTACGAGTATACGGTCTTGCTGCGTTGCATTGCGTTCAGTTTCATTCTGTGAGTTCGACAGCTTGACTAAATGTTGTTATTTCGCCTTACGCGACTTGTTGCTCTGTCATCTTTCTTCTTCTTTTTGTGTGTGTACTAATCTGTTCGTGCCTGAAGAAGACCCAAGAGGTTGAAACGTCGCCGTTATTTGTTCCGTGTTCGTCATTCTAACGTGAGTACAGGTCTTTTTACACTTGACTAAATGTTTTAACATAGAGGCAGGCCCTTCAATCAGGGGTGGGCTTATGATATGCTGGGTGATCTTAGAATAACCCTTTTTAGCGGATGAGCGTATGATACGAAGAGCGGGGCACGAGGTGAGTGTCTGCAGAAAAAATGTAATAACTCCTAAAATACTAATTATCCTGCAACCATATTACAGTTGTCAAAACCCGAAATGTAGCGCTACTTATTCACGTTGCTCTTTTTACAAAAAAATGCGTATCTATTGAATAACTATCCAAAACACAAGGCAGGTCGCTGATTTGTGGTCGGGTGCTCTTATGAAATACCCCCTGTGCGCTTATGATAGCTTGATTTTTCGGATCGGATGCGCTTATGACTGGTTTTTCGCTGCGCTGCCTAGTTTTTTGCTTGATGACCTCAATTAAATGTTCTCATTTTACAGATCATGGATTATAGATGTTACCATTGTGGAGAAGGGTTCTCCATCTTCAAAGAAATCATAACCCACACAGTTGATAAACATGAAGCACATAAGCTTCGGTATTGTTTTGTTCAGCTTAACACGGAGACAGGCAAGCGGAGGCTATGCACAAAAGCATTCGATTTTTCACCAAAAGAGTGCGCTGAGAAAGGCTGCAAAATAGTTGTAACCGATCAAAACAAAATAATAGTGGATAAAATTCCAAATTCCATTGGGCTTACTCCAGCATCTCAGAATGGCAATCAAGAGGCTCAAGAGCCTACGCCAGTGTCTCAGAATGACGATAAACATCCCCAAGAGCACACTCCTAGTGCGGTTAACTATTTTGTGAATAACCTTGCCGAAAAGGCTGGACAAATTCTGGCTGAAAACGGCTTGATAAGTGAATGGATTAGTTTTCATCAAATGATAATTCAAGGACATTTTCCCCTTGATAATATTGCCTTTCGGTTATTTCTTGACGTTGTGAACTATTACGCCACTGGAGACAAAAAAAGAATGAGATACAGTAAAGAGTCCCTTCTGTTTTGGCACACAGGCTATCGCTTATTCCATGGCAGATGATAACCGGGACATATTATGACCAGACAAGGCTTCAATGACTGTACATGCAATTTAATTACAGTTAATTAATATTAGAAAGTATAGAAAGTAAACTTATGAGAGAGAGAGAGAGAGAGAGAGAGAGAGAGAGAGAGAGAGAGAGAGAGAGAGAGAGAGAGAGAGAGAGAGAGAGAGAGATTGAAATTAATATTTTGCAGTTTTCTATGCTTTTATTAAAACCAATGATATGAAACTAATCTTGCGTCTTCATAAAACCAAAAGGAGTAAAATTAAAACTCTAACAAACAAGTGTTTATTTCCTTTTCACAAAGTTCATGATAACCGGGACATATTTTGACCAGACAAGGCTTCAATGACTGTACATACAATTTAATTACAGTTAGTTAATATTAGAAGGTATAGAAAGTAAACTTATGAGAGAGAAAGAGAGAGAGATTGAAATTAATATTTTGCAGTTTTCTATGCTTTTATTAAAATCAATAATATGAAACTAATCTTGCGTCTTCATAAAACCAAAAGGAGTAAAATTAAACCCTAACAAACAAGTGTTTGTTTCCTTTTCACAAAGTTCTGAACAGTAACTTTAAAGCGGTTGCAACATCAAAGGTGGATAAGAATCCTTAGATGTTTTTGTCTCCTGGGCAACCCTGCATCTGCTTTTGACATGACGATCTCTTCCCTGTCTGAACTTGAACTCCACGCCACAAAACTGGCACCGAAACTCTGGCATTGGTGCATGCTTCAGCCTGTGCTGAGTTAAAGCCTTCTTCGATGGGCACACTTTGGGGCATTCATCGCACGGAAAGTTCTGGTTTGCTGCTGCAGGAATGCTGTGCAAGACTGGTCCTGCTCTGGTAAGTCTTCTTACAGGCAGCACAGCTGAATGGCTTCTTCTTTTCATGGCCGTTCAAGTGAGACTCTGGACAGCGCGACTTGACTTACCAGCGCCTTTTTACAGATGAAACACTGGAAACCCTCTTCGTGAGTAGCCCTGATATGTCGCCTGAGATTTGGCAAGTGCTTGTAGGTGTTTCCACAAGCGGTACACAGGTGAGTCTTCCCCCTGTCCTTCGCAGGCTTCGCAGGCGTGCTGCTGGCTGGGGGTGGTCCTGGGTCAGCCTGGGTAGTTTCCACTTGAATCTCCTGAGATATGTCCAAATACCACTGCCGTCCATGATCCCAGAATACTCCATCTACAAACAGAACGCATCTCAAACACTATTAGTGTTTTTGTTTTCAAATCAACATTCCTTTATTAAAGTGGTGTGTGTTTTAGCTAGGATAATGAGCGTGAAATAATTGAGAGATGTCATTGAGGCTGCATTTTTGTCTAACCCTTTTTCTGTCTAGGCGCAATAGTGCAATTCTGGCTAGTTTGTCGACAGTATTAGTAGGAAGTATAAAAAGACACAAAACATCTCACTATTGGTCGTACATTTGGTGAAGCAGAGAATTATTATCTCTGTACCTTCCTGTCACTGGAAGCAGCAACACTTGAAAGCATAAGTTCCCTAGCTTGACAAACGTCATTTATGATTGGCGTCATCTATGAATGACGTCACTGTCTAGACAAGTGCCGGTATCGGCAAACCTTGTCGCAGCAAAGGGCTAAATAAAATAACGTGTATACGTTTTAGTAGCAACAAGGTAGCAAGAATAGGCTGGGAAGCGTTTGGATGTGTGCGAAGTAATTGCTATAAAATTCATTTTAGGTGCAGTTGATTCATTTCAGTGTGCCTGCACACACAGGCACTCGTCGCGATCGGGTCGGGATCAAAGTGGGCGGGGCCTGTGCGCTCTCAGTACTACTACTATTACAAGGTAAAACTCTCTTCGTTGCTCTAGACCGAACGGAAGTAGTGAAGTTATCAGAAACCGAGATTGCAGCAGACGACAGACAGGTTGCGCATGTTTTCTGCGCATGTGACCCCGTGACCCCGTGACCAGGCATAATTAAAAAGTTGTCAGCGGCGTTCGTCAGTCGATCTGTCTGTTCACCGCCAACTTTCCTATTCCTTGATTCTTCTTGCAACTTCCAGATAATGGGATGCAAACATAAATTTAGATTGTCTCATCCTTGTGATGGAGTTGGAAATCATGGATTCACCAGAGAAAATATATAGCTGATTCGGCCAGTGTGACCAGTGCATCACGTCTTCGGATAGTTTTCGAAAACTGGAAAATCTGTTTTGTCAGGGATTGTGGTTGTGTTTCAACCACGAGCAGAGATGAGAGAATTGTTTGTTTACTGCCGATGAACTCATTCAAAGCCTGTTGTTGAACGTCACGAAACATATGACCCATGGTTTTGACCATGTTCTGCTGAAGACGCAACGGAGTCCACATTTGAAGGTGAGCGAATTTTCGAATAGATAATCCCAAACACATGTATCCCCAACCCTTCAGCAGGTTATTTGAAAGAGAGAGAGAGAGAGAGAGAGAGAGAGAGAGAGAGAGAGAGAGAGAGAGAGAGAGAGAGAGAGAGAGAGAGAGAGAGATTGGGTAGCGTGGGTATGGCAGCTCACTCATTCAAGTAGATCTCAAACTCAGTCTGTGCACCTTGTTCAGTTGTAATTTAGATCTAACGACCAGAAGCAAATGACAAGTTAGGGGATTTTATGTTTCCTCTCTCAGATTGATGTGATTTTTGAAAGCGAAGGGGAGGGGTAAATCAGTTTCAAATTGTAATTTAAAGATTCATAGCTGAATATGGAAGCAGCAATTTTCGAGTGATACCAAATACAGATTATATTTCATCAGGTTTACACATCAGTTGTCCAGTCACACAATTTCGGCTATCGGGTGTAGATCTACATTATGAATCAGAAGTTATTTGACACATAATTATTAGGGGTATTGACACTTTTGCAGGTGGAGTATTCTACATTGATGACTGATAGTGCTGGAACAGCAAATTGCAGAAGAACTTTACAAGAAGCCTTATATCCAGTGGAGCTACAGACGTGACAAAGAGACATCCGTTTACACAGCGGATGCTTGGGGAACTGCATGCAGGCCGAACACGGAAAACCCGAGGCGACATGCATGAGCAGAACTAATCTCTTGAGGAATAACAACAGAAGGTCAACTCTTCATCTCTGAGTAAGTTCAGACACCTATTCATCAATGGTTTAATTAGGACATGTTATCAGAAAATACAAGATCATTTGTGTGTGTGTGTGTGTGTGTGTGTGTGTGTGTGTGTGTGTGCGCGCGCGCGCGCGCGTGTGTGTGTGTGTGTGTGTGTGTGTGTGCTTGTGTGTGTGTGTGTGTGTATGTGTGTGTGTGTGTGTGTTTGTGTGTGTGTGTGTGTGTGTGTTTTCTAGTGATACATTTTTATTTTACATTTTTAGTTAGAGCTTTGACTATGTACACACTTCTAGGAATTGGCTTTTAGACATGATTAATTACCTGTCTAATTACCATTTTGAGTTATGCACATGTTTGCGTTTATGCAAAACAGCTTGTCTTCAGCTAGGTTGTTCTTCTTCTTGGTTGTGGTGGTGTTTGTTTGCTTGTTTCCTCTGTTTTTAGTTTTGTTTCTTTTTTTATTTGAGAAACTCTGTGTGATAAGAGAGTGAGTGTACTACGTACAAAAGCAAAACAAATAAGTAGATGGAGAGGTGAACGAAAAAAGCTGCAGTGTTTTGGCTTAAGGACTATACGCACTAATGATATTCTGAACTGTTTGTTTCAGTAACAGTCTGATGGACAAGAACTATACAGTGGAGAGGAAGTGGATTTACCTTAGCGGCCAACTTTTTCAAGATTTATCACAATTTTTTTTCAATCAGAGGGCCTCCAACATGTCAAAATGTACCGGACAGCAGGCTGATTAGCCAGTGGTCACAACAGTGCTTCAAATCAGAAAAAAAAGTGTGGACCAGTGAGAAAAAAACACTTAGGCCTAAGAGCAACACTGCAGTTGACGATGTTTGGAAACAAATCTACTGAGGGTTTTATTGACCGCCGACCCTTATGAACCTTAATTATGCCAAGGGATAATAATGTTCAGGCAAGTGATGAAAAGCCTCACAGTCCCGATACACATTTTCTGCAAATAAATATGACGCACTGTTCTTTCCAAAACCTGCACATCCAAGCTTATGAGTACTACCATCATGTGTTAACTTTTTCAATCAGCAGTCAAACTATCATGCTGGCAGTGAATGTGGGCTACCTCGTGCATATTTCCGACACCAACACTTTCACAAAATATGCACTTTATGATTATTGTTCACTATTATACGATCAACATGTGTGTGTGTTTTTTATTGTTTTTTATTTTTATCTCGGCTCACCATCCAGAAATAAAACTACTCCATAAACACTCAAACACAGTCTTTTTCGGAAAATGTCTATTGAAAGACGAACGAAGAGTGTATACTTGCATGTTTCTTGAATACAAGAATGAATGCTTGCATGTTGCTGTTAAATGTGTTCGTTCAACTTTAGCAGTATGATTCCAAACAGTATGTGTTTGTGTGTGTGTCGAAAGAAGTGTTGTAATAATTTTGAATGCAGATTATTAGTTAAGTGTGTCTTTCTCTATATTGTTGTTGCTAAATTGTATTGTTGTACATTGGTATGAATTAGTAACATATGGAGGTGTTTAATGAAAGATTTAATTTGAAATAAATATATATGAAGGATCATGATATAATTACTCATGTGTGACTTCTTCAATGGTTTCGAAGTATGCACATGCAGGTATGAGATGTGGAATGATCCTGAGTATATGGCTTCTGAAAATAAAAATATAAATAAGAATGTCTTGTGATGAACACTAGAACCTGTAAACAATTAGTTACTTTGTTAAAAAAAAAT
Source organism: Littorina saxatilis (assembly GCF_037325665.1). Taxonomy (NCBI): domain Eukaryota; kingdom Metazoa; phylum Mollusca; class Gastropoda; order Littorinimorpha; family Littorinidae; genus Littorina; species Littorina saxatilis. Next base: position 40,735,029 of record NC_090260.1, on the reverse strand, counting down.
GTGTGCATAAAATATGCAGCTGTATTATGTATTATCTGCTTAATTTTCAATCAATTTATTCGATTAGCATTTTGATCAACTTATAATTGCACAGATGGGTCAAGCTCGGTTGCCCTACTCTGTACTGTACACAGATGTCACTGCACTTGGTGCTCTTTGTGTGCTAGCTAACTGGGAATCTAAGCCTGCAAATTAGATTATTTGGATAGCCTGAACGACTGCAGAGTCTACTTCTTGAAAAGATAAATCCTAACTTCACTCTCAACATAAACCACAAAGTACAATTGGGTTAAATATGTTTTGCTGTGGCATTATGTTCATTGATGAAAAATAGCAAGAAAGATCACACTGTAAGCATGCAAGAACCCTGATTGTATATCCTTCTCTGCATGCATCTCGTGCTGTGTGCATTATCTGACCTGACTGCTTTGCTATCGTTCTACATCAACAACCAACCCGTACCTGATGTGGATGGGAAACAAAATTTCTCTCTTTCCTCTCTATCTCCCTCCCTCTCTCTTATGGTGCGCAATTTTGGACAGACATTGAGAAAAGCTCCATAAAAATAACAGTCTTGAGCAACAAAAACAATCTTACTATTTCATTCGAGATTACACGTAACCAATCTTCTTATGTTTTCTCAAATCTACAACAGATCTACACGTCAGATTTCGCGCAATATTTTTCCTTCAGCCAATGAAGGCACAGCTTGTTGTCTTGGTTTGATTATAAGGGGAAGTAAGTCATACGTAACTTCCGTTCGGTCTAGAACAACGTGGGTTTTTGTGTGCCAAAATCCGTGCCGTTTTGCAAAATAACAGCCGTAGCAACGTCTAATTGGTATAAATCTGTAGCTGCCTGATAGTTTAATGTATACTTGATTTTATCATAGCCGTTGTTTTGCTTTGCTAAGCTGTGTATGGCAGGAATGCGAAGTTTGTCGACGAGGTCGAGAGAATCAGTATCATACCTTGTATAAACCATAAGAAAAGACCCCCCGTCCATCACAAGTGACAGCCATAGGCCACGCCCACCTCGTGACGAGTGCCTGTGTCTCCACACATCTAATCGAGTTGGCCGGGAAAAAACCATGCGATGAGTCCGAAATATCGTACATTTTATTTTAGTTTTCGGAGCGACAGTTTTTCACAAGCTACCCAAGGAAACTATTCAATAACATCACACGATAGCTTAATCAGCATGGCGTAAGCAGTTTATTGGTCAAATTTGAATTCGAAGATCAAAAATGGCGTGCAGCGGTACTGTCATCGAACTTCTGTTATATTTTGTGGATTCAAGCCAGACCAAAGCAGGCGGCGAGAATGCCTTCCTTGGTGGAAAGGTCAGGCTACGGGTCCGTCTTCCCGAAGACGAAATGTCAAGGTATGTTGATCTAACAGGGCCGGACTAGGTAATTACTAGGGGGAGGGGTTACAGATGTGGGTCCAGGGGGCAAAGCCCCTTGGTAGGGGTTGCCCCCTTGAAGCTGAACGTTTTTTGATGTTTCTGGAGGAAAAGGAAGCCTCTCATTGAACGAAAAAGGTAAATTCGACAGCAAGCTGTATAGGCAATGAAGAAGAATTGAGATTGTAAGGACTCATACTTTTCATCACAAAAATCGTTGAAGAAAAATGTTTTTCGAAAGGGGGTGAGAGGTGCGATTTCTCCTCGGATTTCATGATGATCCAGATGCAACCCCCCCCCCCCCTTCCTCCCCCACAAAAAAAAAGCGTTTGGGAGGTACATGCTTAAGCCAGGGGGGAGGGGGTTGCGCAACCCCTGTACCCCCCCCCCCCCCCCCCCTTAGTCCGGCCCTGACTATGTTGCTCTGACTGTTCTGAATGTAGGCAAAGATCTTGAAATTTGTTCAAGATCTTTGAGTTTGATTGGGATCATTGACATTGTCGACATTGCCACGTCCGGCTGTCACTCGCTCAGTGTGACCTCGACTGGCTCGAGTCTGATCGAGTCTGCGTGTAGCCAAAACCGAAACTAGAAATGTGTTTTTCATCCCAGCAACGTGGACACGCTTGGCATAGATTCTAATTGTCGCTTCTTTGCATTAAGCTTGGATTTATTTTATCGCCTGTAAACTTATCAACAATGGGTTACATTCAGGAACTATGGCGGGGAAACGTGCCAGTTTAGGTCACTTGATCCTCATGTCAAAGTCGATCAAAGTCATGTTCGTTGGGGATTTTGTTATTATAGACTCTACCATCACACATACATGTACTTTAATTTCAATCCACCCAATAGTTTTTGAGAAAATGGGTTTAAAAGATTTAGCTCTGGAAATGTGAAATTGTGCAAGTATATATTCATGTGTGTGAGTAAGGGTGTGGGAGTTGAATGTGTATGAGTGCAGGGGCGGATTAGAGGGGGGGGAGGTTACAGGGGTTCCGGAACCCACCCCCCCCCACCCCGGCTGTCAAAAAAATTAACACTAACTTTAAAAGAAATAATGAGTGGCTGCTGACACCAGTTGATCATGTTTAAAATCAAGGATAAGCCATAAATTGTTCATAAAATAGCTAAACCTCTTCAACTTCTAGGGGGCCAAGCACCCCAGACCCCCAACGGGGCCCATGTACCCCACAAGGGGTCTACCCCATGGACCCCAGGTTGTAACCCCCCCCCCCACCCCCTCTGGCTTAACTGCTCCGCCCATGGAGTGTATATTCCTGTGAGTGTTTGTATGAGAGAGAGCGAGAGAAAAAACAATGAAAACAACATTCTTGTTACTGATTACAAATCATGAATCGATATTTATTTCTATGTGTGTATGAAAGAGAATTCAAAAAAAAAAATAATAAAAAAGTGCAACAGTTGTCACTTTGTGTTGAATAAACAATAGATCCAGAGGAGCGAATAACTGTGTGGTTGTGTTTACTTTGACACGTGCTTTCTGTACCTGCAACTTTTACCGTGACCGTGATTTGCCACTGGTGTTCGTGATCGTGAAAACTAAAATCAAGGTAACTGTGATCGTGAAAGCTAAAATTTCCCTTCCCGTGATCGTGATGATACCCCCCCTTTGGGGCCCTCTAATATGGTTGCAGGATAATTAGTATTTTAGGAGTTATTACATTTTTTCTGCAGACACTCACCTCGTGCCCCGCTCTTCGTATCATACGCTCATCCGCTAAAAAGGGTTATTCTAAGATCACCCAGCATATCATAAGCCCACCCCTGATTGAAGGGCCTGAGAGGGGGAATCGAGACGAGGGTCGTGGTGTATGTGTGTGTGTGTGTGTCTTTCTGTCTGTCTGTCTGTCTGTGCGTGTGTGTGTGTAGAGCGATTCAGACCAAACTACTGGACCGATCTTCATGAAATTTGACATGAGAGTTTCTGGGAATGATATCCCCGGACTTTTTTTAAAATTTTGTTCGATAAATACCTTTGATGACGTCATATCCGGCTTTTTGTAAAAGTTGAGGCGGCACTGTCACACCCTCATTTTTCAATCAAATTAATTGACATTTTGGCCAAGCAATCTTCGACAAAGGCCGGACTTCGGTATTGCATTTCAGCTTGGTGGCTTAAAAATTAATTGATGACTTTGGTCATTAAAAATCTGAAAATTGTAAAAAAAAAAAAATTTTTTATAAAACGATCCAAATTTACGTTTATTGTATTCTTCATCATTGTCTGATTCCAAAAACATATAAATATGTTATATTTGGAATAAAAACAAGCTCTGAAAATTAAAATTATAAAAATTATGATCAAAATTAATTTTTCGAAATCAATTTAAAAACACTTTCATCTTATTTCTTGTCGGTTCCTGATTCCAAAAACATATAGATATGATATGTTTGGATTAAAAACACGCTCAGAAAGTTAAAACGAAGAGAGGTACAGTAAAGCGTGCTATGAAGCACAGCGCAACCGCTACCGCGCCAAACAGGCTCGTCACTTTCACTGCCTTTTGCACTAGCGGCGGACTACGTTCAGTTCCACAGCTTGACTAAATGTAGTAATTTCGCCTTACGCGACTTGTTTGTCTTTTTGTTGTTCGCTCTCACGTGCAGTCGCCATTGTTTACTGTTGCAGTAGAAAGGTGTGTCTCTCTCAGTAGACGCTGATTGGTTGGCTGGCAATGACACATTCTAACCTGATGACGACATCACATGTTTGACTATATTTTTTTTAAACTGGGTTCCAGTCTGGATCTGTGGCACCATGTTGTGCTTTGGGTTGCTTTTTGTGCAAATTCATGTTGGATTACGCGAAATGTGGCGCACCAAGGAGAAATTCGTTCTGGGACTAAATGAGTTGCGGTTGCCGTTCCTTTTAGTGTCAGGGCCGGACTAGGCGAAGAGGAGGGGGGGGGGTTGCCAGTGGTGGCCCAGGGGGATGTTCCCCCTGGCGGCAGGGGCGGATCAGTTCATTTTATGGCTGGTTTTTTTCAAAAGTATATTGTGAAGATATGGGTGTGAAGGCGCGAAGCGCCGAGCCGACGGCGCGAAGGGGGGTCCGGGGGCATGCCCCCCCGGAAAATTTTGAAAAAAAGGATGCAAAATGGTGCAATCTGGTGCATTCTGAGGATGATCATTACCAGTTTCAGGCAGCAGATTTTGTCACTGATTAATACCACAAAAATTGAAACTCAATGTAAAATAAAGAAATGCATACCTCATTCAATATTTTTATTTTTTGGCTGGGGGGGGGGGGGGGTCCGGAAACCCTAGAACCCACCCCCCCCCCCCCCTAGTTGTGGGGATCAGGGGGCGAAGCCCCCTGAAGCTGACGGGTAGGTCATATTCTGAGATAGGAAAATGGTCGCTCCTTGCATGAAACGGCATAAAATAAGCAATAATAAAAAAAAAATTAAATAAGTAAGGTACATGTTTAGGCTAGGGGGGGGGGGGGGGGGTTGCGCAACCCCCATAACCCCCCCGGTAGTCCGGCCCTGAGTGTTATGGCTAAATGCTGCAGTAAAGACGTATTAAGAAGCATGCAGCTGCGGCTTACTGCGTATATTAAAGGAAAAGTCCAAGGTTTAGGGTCACTTTTGATATGTTGACCCTCTTAATTCATCAACCACAAATGCGTGTGTAAAAATGAACACAGAAATCCAAAAAGTATACTTTGACTCGTTGGCTCACGTAAGTGTAGCCTATGCGATGATAAACTTTGTCTGTCTGTGCGTGCGTGCGTGCGTGCGTGCGTGTGTGTGTGTGTGTGATAGAAACTTTAACATTTCCGAGTCTATGGATAAAGCTCGCATAAGAAGATTACGTCTCGGTCAAAAGTGTTTGACGTGTGTGATAGAAACTATTTGAAGACGTCACATTATGACGTAAGAGGGTTAGACGTCACGCAAAGGAATTACTGAAAGTCTCGGTCATTGTTATTGTGAGCGGGCCGAGACTAATTGGCAGATCCAGGGTCTCCCTTTCTTGCACAGTTTCACCTATGCTTACTTTGTGTGTGTGTGTGTGTGTGTGTATGTGTGACAGAGTGATTGAGTTTGTGTTACTGTTTGTCGATTTCTTACGTGAGCCGTGAAGGCTTCGCCTCTTGTTTTTGGTTGTTCTGAATCGTTCCATCGCGCGCGCAGTCTTGGCTCATGACCTTGTGCACATACGTGTGCTACGTCACGAGCCTTGAACAACAAACATGGCCGGCTCAAGCAGTGAGGAAGACAAGTGGAATACGGACCGGTTTTCAGCCAGCCTGAGGTTTTAGCGTGCCCGTTTGAGCCTCTTCGTCGTCAAAATGCTGGCGAGGCCACAAGGAACTGCTTGAAACAGAGCCAGCATAAGCGGCAATACGAAATGGTATGTGATTCTCTTTGTTGTGATGTTGACACACTAGTCCGTAGTCGCTACCTCTTGCATGCTAGATCGAAGTCAGGTGTGTTTTTCACAGATCAGTTGATGTGCTTCCACAGATCTGTAAGCATGTAAAGATTATGGATTTATGCTATTATTTCAGGCATCTGGTGTTGTTTATTTTCCTATCTTTAATCAAGGATTTCGTCCTTGAACTGCCCAGTTTAGAATAAATGCTTCCACAGTGATGTTCACACGCGACTATCCTTATTTTCTCTTGGAATTCTGAGTAATTCTTCAGTCACACAACGAAACATGTAGACAGCAAGTTAACATTGCACAAAGCCTGTTTCTTGCGGACAAAACTGCAATTATCCTGGTATTTTTATTTGCGACAGTAAGACACTACATGACATCGACACCACTAAACAGTGAAACTTTTTTTTTAAATGGCGGTGGGCTGTTTTCATGTGCTAATACTAATAGTGATCCTGACATTTTTCTTGCGAAACGGTCAAAGGGAAGTAATAAATGAATTTAGTTTTTTTAAACGAGCACACGTGATTTCCGATCTCAAACTAGATCTGAAATCATAAGATTTTCTGAGCAGTGGAGAAACGCTGATGGCGTGATATCGCAAGCCGTTTTGGAAGCAAATAAGCACTGTCAGACATATTATGCTGAAACACGATTACAGCAGTTCAAACTTTTTGATCATTGATTTTTAGGAGTACGCAATATCGGACAGTCACACTACAAAAAGACAATGCGTTAGTGCATAGATCGGTATTCTCAAACGTCACGAACAGACAGTACGTTGCTACTATATATTTTACTGTATTAACAAAACCCCACAGTCCCATTAAAAATGTGTGGTGTGTGCCGAAAAGCAACCATATGAGATTCAGTCAGTGGGACCCTGAATCTACCTAGGGTTAAATCGGGTTATTGACTCTCATTGCATGAATTTTTAAACTGAATATATGTACTACTGTTCGTGTTGTTTTTGTGATCCACTGCAATTTCTGTGTATACCTTAGAATCTCAAGGTAATTTTTGAACGGGGCATACAGATACATTTTGCCATGATCACAGAGTGATACGTGTATTTTGCTTATCAGGTGTCAGTGCAGAAACTCCAAGAGGGAACGAAATTCAAATATCTGGAAAACCTGGATGAGGAGATAGACAGCCTAACAGCACATCCTCCTATGTTTGCTCGGACATCTACTATCTTCAAACTGCATACTATGCGTACACACAGGGATATGGACGACTCAACATTGATCAAAATGGGTAACACAACACAAACAGATGATTTCCATTATGATAGATTTATTTATCTGCAAGTAAAATTGACAACAGAGTGTACAATTTGTTTTTAAATACGAAAACATCACATTGGGTTTAAAAAAAAACCACACCATCATATATCATTAAAACTATTCTTTATTTCTAAACACATACATATCAGCATAGTTTATTCATGTAAACATCCTCATTTCGGTTCCCAGTCTATCTGAAATCAAGGTAAGATATATGCCAGAAAAAATAGCGATCACACAGTGCTTCAGCATGAATTTGAAAACCTGCTCTACGTCACATAGACACAGCGTGTCTTATGATTCTATCCACCCTCTCTAAACAAACACGTACACGTTTTCTCTGGTACGAATGTCTTAAAAGCTCAAACTAAGCTGCTGTTTTATTCTGTCTTGCTTTGCAGGAAATACAGGCACGTCGCTTACCCATAACAGGCAGCTGGTGCGCTAGCGAGTGGGGTTTCTCGGCAGAAGCATCAGCGTACCATTACCAACCTATGCAGTCAAAACAATCAGAAATACTTTCACAAACGGATGAAGAGTGGGGTTCAAACTCCCTGAGCTACAGAAGGCTGAAATATACTTTTACAAATCGTGTGACTGTGTTGAACTAGTATTTTTGGTTGAACAGATTCCTGCATGGTTTGAAGATGATACTGGGTTGTCACGTGGTCCGGTACATGGTTCACATGCTGCAACATTTTGTTCCAGACTGTTTCCACTGTTGGTGTACTCCAGCATCAGGTAGTCAGTCCATGAGCCGGTCAGCATAGCCTGTGTCCAGTATTGTCCGTTTGCCTGGTGCCTGAAACATGGTTTTTTGGAAGTAACTAACGATCTCTGCACACATTTTAACATGTGAATAAGAACAGAAAAAAGTTTGTCAAAAGTATACATAGTTTAATTTGCATTTACTTAAAGGCCAGACTTTTTTCTCCTTCATTATTTCTTCATAAAGATTCTGGAAATTAACAAACTATTTCCCCCTATCAAGGCCTCCTAACGGTTTTTTTAAATGCAGGTCGGTTTGTTGTCATCTGTGCATTACTACCTCTTGCCACCCGTGCGGTCATTGCCACCAGGTATCTCAACAATCAAACCGTCTATACAGGCTTAAAGGCACGTCCTTTTTCAAAACAGGATTGCTCACTACACAGATCTGCGAAGACTTTTACATAGAAAAAAAAATCTCTTGACTTGAACATATACCAGGAATAAACATCCTGACTGGTTTTTGGAGCTGGATGTTTTTAGGGAATGTTTTACACGTGTGGCGTTTAAGAAACTGATTCATAAAATTCTACATTCGCAAAGAGAGTACCCATACAGAGTGTTCAGTTCTGGTATTTTTCAAAACGGAAGGATGGCCATATCCCATGTAAAAGCCTGGTAAGATTTGAGATTTTGAACCCAATCGTTTACACGGGAAGGGCTGTCCATTTAAGAGGACGCATCCATGCCTGGATGAGAAATACACTGATAACACAGAACAAGTCGCGTAAGGCGAAAATACAATATTTAGTCAAGTAGCTGTCGAACTCACAGAATGAAACTGAACGCAACGCAACGCAGCAAGCCCGTATACTCGTTGCATCGTCACTCCACCGCCCGTGGCAAAGGCAGTGCCCGTGGAATTGACAAGAAGAGCGGGGTATTCGTTGCGCTGAGAAGGATAGCACGCTTTTCTGTACCTCTCTTCGTTTTAACTTTCTGAGCGTGTTTTTAATCCAAACATATCATACCTATATATTTTTGGAATCAGGAACCGACAAGGAATAAGATGAAAGTGTTTTTAAATTGATTTCGAAAAAAAAAATTGATAATAATTTTTATATATTTAATTTTCAGAGCTTGTTTTTAATCCGAATATAACATATTTATATGTTTTTGGAATCAGCAAATGATGGAAAATAAGATAAACGTAAATGTGGATCGTTTTATAAATTTTTATTTTTTTTTACAATTTTCAGATTTTTAATGACCAAAGTCATTAATTAATTTTCAAGCCACCAAGCTGAAATGCAATACCGAAGTCCGGGCTTCGTCGAAGATTACTTGACCAAAATTTCAACCAATTTGGTTGAAAAATGAGGGCGTGACAGTGCCGCCTCAACTTTCACGAAAAGCCGGATATGACGTCATCAAAGACATTTATCAAAAAAATGAAAAAAAAGTTGGGGGATTTCATACCCAGGAACTCTCATGTCAAATTTCATAAAGATCGGTCCAGTAGTTTAGTCTGAATCGCTCTACACACACACACACACACACACACACACACACACACACACACACACACACACACGCACAGACAGACAGACAGAAATACATACACCACGACCCTCGTCTCGATTCCCCCTCGATGTTAAAATATTTAGTCAAAACTGACTAAATATAAAAAGCACGAGTTTAACCTGCATATTAACAAAACTCGTTCAGAGGCCCGATAAAGGGAACACATGTTAGTTATTTTAAGAGAACATCACGAAGACCTAATTATTAAATTAAAGCCTTTCTGCACGAATGTACTTTTAAAACGCCACATGTGTAATTCATTCCACACACAAAATCTAGCTCCAAGAAGCAGTGAGGCTGTTGATTATTGGTATGTGTTCAAGTCGAGAGATGATTTTTCCTGTGTAAACTGAGCCTTGGCACTGGTAGATCTTATAGTGAGCTTTTTTTTTAAACGTGTTCAGAGGCCTTGAAATGGTTAAACATTTTGTTTATTTCAAGTAGTCTTTATAAAGAAAAAATTAACAATAAGGAAGGCAAATGGGTTGAAATGCAAATTAGATTCCTCATGACAAACTTTTTATGTTCTTCTTCACGAGTTACATTATGCGTACGTAGATCGCAAGATATTTTCGAAAAAAAATCATAGATAAGCCAATCTGCAAACGGACAAAAATTCACAATATTTACGAAGCCAATAAATTTGACTCAAGAACAAAGCTTATGTGTTTGAGCCAATGAGGTGATGTGCATGGGTATGAATGTTGAATGAGTCCGTCAAAGATACCCTCCATGTCGCCTTACAGTGGAACCTACCATTAAAATTATACCACCTTAAATTACCTTGCTCTTTCAAATGTACTGCTTAAACTTCTTGAACATGCAACTCTTGCTGTCTACCATAAAGACCATCAGGTCAACAACATACTCGTGAATGTTTTGTTTTGGTCTATAATTAAACATTTCAGAAAATACCCTTTTTTATATTTTTTATTCGGAAGCATACTACATTTGAAACTACTTCGACAGATATAGTTTTGCAGGTTGACGGGAGGTGAGTAACGAAAGAAATTCAATCCATATGTCGCTCAGCACAGAAAGCATAAACGATTAACATGAGTAGAAATGAACTTGTACTTGTTTTCATAATGTATTATTTGGATGGTATCTGTCAAAGACACTTTCTCGTTTTTTGCAAAGCTAGAATAAGGCACTAATTTTCAAAACAAAACAAAAATCTTACGATGAATGGCACGTTGGTTTTCTCCTGTGGTGATTCTGGACAGTAGGAACAGGACTGGTCAACAGTTGCGTTGTGATCACGGAGAACCGGGAAATCTGGAATGGTCACGGTGTCAGTGTCTAGTGGCCTGTTCTGACCAGTGGCCGTGAGTGATGATGAAAGGTCTGGAAGTAAAAGAAGAGAGATAATGAGTGTGAGTATAGATCAATTCGAAAGTATGCTTCTGATCTATACAGTGCACTGAACATTTAGACACCCTCTGGAAGTCGTCTGGATGTGTATCCATGTTGTAGCAATTAGACTGGTTTTGCGTCTCTCAGTCAATACAGAAAGATTAGGTGTCTGTTTACCTTACCGGTTGCACATCCACCAAAAGTTTAGATCTGGTAAAAATAGCATTAAACCATGATTCCAGCAAACGCTGCCAATTTCATGAATTGATATCTGGGGATAGTTTGCTACTGAATAGAATAGATAACGTGACACACGCATTGTCTTACGTGTCCACAACCCTGACTACCTTTTACTCTTACTCTTAGCTCAGCTCAGACCGTTCTGTAACTCTGTAGATCTAGCCTGTGGCGCATCTGTACTCCAGCGAATATCAGCTGGACCCAGACACACTGTTCTGCACCAATTCGTATTCGCTGCGCAGCAAAACAATGTTTACGTGTATGCATGAAAATAAAAGCATGTACTCTGACCTTCAACGCATTCCTTCTTGTGAGATAATCCGCTGTTCGTATGTCGCCTCGGAGTTTCGATGGCTCGTCGACTGTACCAGCCTCGCGTAATACTGCCCTCTCCGGACTTTTATGAAGGGAAGACACTGCCAGTGGTCAAAACATTTGTTTCGGGGATGAAACGCCAACTTTTGTGCTGCAGAAAAAATGGCGAAATCTGTGTCCAGAAAGTGCCCGACACTTTGAAATCTGCACGCTTGTGCTGCACACATCTCTTCCATTTCCACAAGAGACTCAGAGTTTTATGAGAGAAAGTGTGCTATGAAATGCCTGGGGACATTGACGAGTTGTTGCAGTTTGCGGCTGCTCTCCACCGAGGCATTCTTTTCGGGCATACAGTGGTGACTTTTCTGTGTGAAAATCAAGCTGGTACTAGTGGTAGAATCAACACAATAACTTGTGACGTCACAGTGCACCGACGTCACAGTGCACCGAAAACCACGTGACCACTACTTGACCCCAGGCGACTTGTCTTGGTTAGCCCCGCAACACTAAATCTTCAACTACAACAACAACAATTTTTTTTCAATTTTTAAAATATTTTTCCAGAGATGTTTGTAACATTTGGCATTCGATTTTCAAGTTTTTGGGGATATTTAAAAACCTTGGACTTTTCCTTTAAGAGCAATCTTGAAGGCGAGTCATTTGAGCATTTGCTTTTCTTGTTTTATATGTATAGTGCGCGACGGCGTGAAGATAATAAATCTGAAACATTTATGAGAAAGTGTACACTCAATACACCGATTAACAGTTCCGCGGCCATTTTAGATTCGCACATGTGCACATCTTTTTCTACGAGCACTTTTGCTTCTTCTTCCTCTTCCGTTTTCCTGTGTTTGAGAAAATGCGCATCCGCAGATCGTTTTTTCGAGAGTTTTTTTTTCTTCTTCTTGTTCCTGTTGATTTGAGAAAGCGTACATTCAGTCGGCAGAAAGTGCAATTTTGTAGTCTTCCAGCCCTGAAGTTGCTTTTGAGTGTTCGAAGAAAGAGTGTAAATGTTCTAAGGATTACATCGGGCACACAAACACGCGATTTTCCTTTTATCCCCCGTTGATTTGAACGCGTGCGCAGATCGTTTTTTGCGAGTATGTTTGTACGTCTTACTCTTCCGCTTTCCTTCTTCGTTCCATGTAAACGCCGAAACTGTTAACTGGTGTATAGGCGACTTGCCCTATCGGCCAACGCCGCGAAGTCGCGCGATAAATCTGCAATACCTTGCGTGGTCTTGCGAGATCTGCCTCAAACTGCGGGCATGTTTTGATAGCTCTGTGAGAGGTTGCGTTTCACTTCGCCTTGAAAATGGTGAATTTGCACTAGGTAGCAGTGGGCTGCAGCAATGTTAGCCGCAAGAATAATCCTAAAGTTCGTTCAAAGTACCCAAGCATGGCCCGTACACAAAGGAAAGGCGATCGAGTTTTTTTTAACACAAGCCAGAAAACACCAGCGCTTGTGAAGCGATGGCTGAATTCTCTTCGACGTCAAAATGACGTGCCATCCCGGTACTCCGTTGTCTGTTCAATAACTGTATCAGCTTCGGTTTCTTGTATCCTGAATATTTTTTTTTTCTTTGAGGTATTTTTGCAACTTTGGTACTTGCAATCACATGAAAATTCTGCTGTTTGGTAGCCATTGTTTAGATTAGTGATTGTAGTGTTTGGAAAGAACGATATCTCTTGAGAGCAAAACATGTGCCCACAGGGAAGTGAACCTTCCTTATCTTTCGCCCCGGAGAGCTATCCAAGCGGGGTATTGTGCAAGTTGGCTATTAGAATCATGTGTGTACACCGATCTATTTTGATCTTGTTCAGATAAACAGTCATATTCTTGGGTCTCGCGCGCGCGCGCGCGCGCGCGTGTGTCTGTGTGTGTGTTTGCAATGTGAAAGAGCAGCGGACATGTTTCAGTGTATTCAATTGACTGAATGTTTAATCAGGAGTCAGCGTTCTTGTTTTACTTTGAACCGTCCTGAAATCATGTCCATACTATTGCAAAAGTGTTAGACGCCGCTCATAGCAGGCACCCATGTTTTAGAGACGCCAAGCCTCACGTCATCACGGTGTGGGAGACGTTCCATGCGTAAAAACCTCTGAGGCAGTTAGTGTCCCAGCTCTGAGGGGCCACTTTTTTTTCTGTCTTTCATAATGTTCAGTTACAGAGCAGTCCATACAAAATGCTCAGAACGGGAACATGTTAACATTTGCTCAGAGCTGGAACATTTCGTACACGCAGATTTCACCACTTTGATGGGAAGTGTTAAATATATGCTATTCTATGAGCAGGAGTACATATTTCATCTATACGGGACTTATTTTGTCCGTTTTACGAATCGCGTCAGAGCTGGAACAAACTTAAGCTCCGCCCATTTCGCTATTGCTCAGAGCTGGCACGTCGATTAATCACGTTTATTAATTTTGAGCAATCTGAACTTTTTGTTTAAGCAAACACATCTGTTTTGCATTGCTTCATCTCCCCATTAGGGGTTTGATGGTCTGCGTTAGTCTGTATCGAGCATAACCACGAAAATGCACAAACAATTCAACGTTTTGACATACATGATCATTGATTGCGATATATGTTCGTTGTAGCATCTACTTGCCTAAATTTGGTAATACCCAATGCATTTGTGAACGTTACAAACAAACATGTATAGTGTAACTCTGCCTTAGACATCTACAGTTGCGATCATTCTGAGCCGACTGCAAAAAAGTGGCCCCTCACAGCTGGAACACTACTGCCTCGATGCTGTTTACGCATACACCGTCTCCCACACCGTGTCGTACTTCTTGTACGTTACGTCACACGTAAACTTTGCGTCGCTATTCTTCTAATCCGAAAATGCACAGAGCTGCCTTCTTTTCTGCATGTTCTGTAAGTTTGATTGATAACTTTTTCCTATTAAATTCTTTAAGACTTTTCGGTGTGCATATTGCCATGTGTCTTTGTGGTAATTTATCAATTTTGATTGGGTTTTTGAGAGTGAATGTTTACAACCGTTTACCTCTGATACACCAGTTAACAGTTTCGGCGTTTACATGAAACGAAGAAGTAAAGCGGAAGAGGAAGAAGTACAAACATACTGGCAATAAACGATCTGCGCACGCGTTCAAATCAAAGGGGGAAAAAAGGAAAATCGCATGTCTGTGTGCCCGATGTAATCCTTAGAACCTTTACACTCTTTCTTCGAACACTCAAAAGAAACTTCAGGGTTGGAAGACTACAAGATTGCACTTTCTGCCGACTGAATATACGCTTTCTGAAATCAACCGGAACAGGAAGAAGAAGAAAAAAACTCTCGAAAAAACAATCTGCGGATGCGCATTTTCTCAAAAACAGGAAACCGGAAAAGGAAGAAGAAGCAAAAGTGCTCGTAGAAAAAGATGTGCGCATGTGCGAATCTAAAATGGCCGCGGAACTGTTAATCGGTGTATTCACCAGTTAACAGTTTCGGCGTTTACATGGAACGCGAACGAAGAAGGAAAGCGGAAGAGGAAGACATACTCGCAAAAAACGATCTGCGCACGCGTTCAAATCAACGGGGGTAAAAAAGGATAATCGCGTGTTTGTGTGCCCGGTGTAATCCTTAGAACCTTTACACTCTTTCTTCGAACACTCAAAAGCAACTTCAGGGCTGGAAGACTACAAAATTGCACTTTCTGCCGACTGAATCTACGCTTTCTCAAATCAACAGGAACAGGAAGAAGAAGAAAAAAACTCTCGAAAAAACGATCTGCGGATGCGCGTTTTCTCAAACACAGGAAAACGGAAGAGGAAGAAGAACCAAAAGTGCTCGTAGAAAAAGATGTGCGCATGTGCGAATCTAAAATGGCCGCGGAACTGTTAATCGGTGTATTGGCGCTTTGATGTGGAAATCAACTTGGACAAAACTGCAATAAGAAATGTTAAAACCGCTATAACGCCTGTTTTGCAAAATACGTGCACGCGTGAAGATGTCAGAAAAGTACACCTGGGAAAATGCTTAAATTTTAAATGAAACATAGAACTCTTTCTGGCTTTGCGGCTTGGACATTTTGTGCTGAGTGATGCAGTTCGGGTGCAAGGTCGGGTCACGTCTGGACTCCTGTTTGTAGGTCCAAATGTTAGAGGGGTGTCAGCCTTCAACAACTCGCAGATTTTCACGACCATAACATTATTTTTGATCTTACAAACGTTTCATAAATTAATTGCCAAGTAACAATGAAATGTTTTATTTTAAGTCAACAGTGTTACTTAACGGACTCTGCACGTAAAACACGCAGCCGACAACGTTACTCCTCAAAGAAACAAAAATGAACGCGCCCCAAACTTGAATGACGTCTTTCCTCAGTGACGTCTTTTCTTGATGTTGCATTCTGTGTTCCATGCCTGAAAAAGAAGGCAGATTTCTCATGATCAAATAAAGATTAGGGGCCTACTTACCGAAACAAAGGCGTTGAATATGAAGATCAAAGACACTTGTACTCACTCTGCAAGGTAAGAAGCTATTGAACATCACGCCGTTTGTTTCCCAGTGTCGTTTATGTTACAAATACGCAAAACGTTTATTTGACAAGCTTTTGGAATGGTGTTCAAATGGCAAGTCCCATTGCTACGAGAAATCGCGTTCAACATGTAAAAGTATATTCTGATGTTGTGCTTAAAAAATCTCTTTTGCAGGTACTGGCACAAACAAATCTGCATTTATGTTTGTGTGTGTGTATATCTCAGATCTCTATTCATCCATCTCTGACTCCTATCGTCTCTGTCTCTCTGGTTCTGTCTCTGTCTCTGTCTCTGTCTCTGTCTCTCTCTCTCTCTCTCTCTCTCTCTCTCTCTCTCTCTCTCTCTCTCACACACGCACACACTCGCACAACACACACACACACACACCCATATCCATCCCACACCACCTTTCTCTCTCTCTCTCACACACACACACACCCACTCGCACAGCACACAGACATACATATCTATCCCACAGCACCTTTCTCTCTCTCTCTCTCCCGTCTTCACTATGGGAAAGTATACACCACACTTTTAGAGACAGCTAAAGAGAGAGAGAGAGAGGGGGAACTGAGGAAAGAGAGACAAAGAGGGAGGGAGAGAAAGAATAAAAATGCTCAATGCATTTAGGCTGTCAGCTCTTTGCAACGTTGTGGGGGAGGGGGGGGGAGAGAAGATTATTCTCGCTTTGTAAAAGCCCTATAGCCACTTGCGTGCCCACATGTGAAAGGTAGGCCCATGTCCGTCAAACCACACACACACACACACACACACACACACATCCAAAGCACACACACACACACACACACACACACACACACACACACACACACACACACACACACACACACACACACACACACTGACGTGGTCGAGGTACAGTCTCACAACCGCCGCCCAAACGTTCAAGTGTTTGGTCGAGTGCTTCTTTTCTTCGGCTAAGTGGCCGGTGTAACACGACATTTGTACTCCACGAAAAGGTTACTCCGGATTAAACAAATTTCGTACACAATTCTTACTCCGAGTACACCTTTCGTACGAAAAAAACAACTCCCCCAAGGTACAAAAAAATTACTCCCTCCACGAAATTTTGACTCCCCCAATTTTGACTTTCAGTAAAAATCTCGTACGCGAAAATGGGTGCGGGCCAATATGTGATCTCGCGCAAACAAATGTCGCGCGCCCCTTCCACCACCAAGACTAACACGGGACAGGGGAGTAAAAGTTGCGTACACCTGGCGTTGGCAGTACATTGCTCGTGTTAGGGTGTAATATAGCTATTCTGATGGACACGTGGGGGGATTCGGGGGCTGTGATTGGATGGTCTCACACATCCCTTTTCCGATCATCAAAGCATAACGCTACGGAAGTTGGCCATTTTTGCCGATATCCAAACGATATCGGCAATAACAAAGACGCATGGTTCCGGTTTCTTCCACGTGTATAAAGTACACGCATACCTCGCCAGGCTTGTGTCTGTGGCTAGTCGACAGACGATGCAATTTGCTTTGTGTGTGTTTTTGTTGTTGCTTACTGTACATGACATACATTACGTGTAAAATCCAGTTCTTTAACTGGCAGCAAACCTTGCAAATTTCCAGAAGCTGCAATCTGAAGCGACCTATCTCTGATTTTTGCAGACGATCTCTCCAATCACCAATGTTTAACACAAAATCAGCAAACTCTCCTGTCACATAGAACGTCCATTGTGTAGTGCAATGTTGAAATGAAGTTACCGGTCTGAAACATTTCGTCGTTTCTTCTGAGACAATCCTTGTTCTCTTATCATCTACAGATTTACCGCAGTCTTCACCACGCGAATTCCCAACAGAAGTCAGACTTTCGAACATACAATCTACGTAGGCAAGCATGATACGTCATAACGTCATATGATTCCTAAGATATTGACGTAATGTTAAACATCCGGTTATCTTGAGTTTTCTCCGTAATACATGTCCGTGGGTTTTTCAATGTTCGGTTATTTCCGTGGCTTCATGCAGAAAGGGAACCGTCGTCTGCAATCAACGACATGGACCATTCTGGTCCTTGTTGCTGACAAAAACATGATTTTAACACAGAATTTAATGTCAGAATAGCTATATAAACGCTATTGTGTTTTCATCGTAGCAATAGGGTCCGATATTTAGACTCGAACAAGTATAATGCGACTCGTCTTCGACTCGTCGGCATTATACTTGTCTCGTCTAAATATCGGGCCCTATTGCTACGCTGAAAACACAATAGCTGTTAATAATGTATGTCATGTATTCGTTATTTATTCGTCAGGGGAGTAACATTTTCGACCGAAATGTTGACTCGGAACACACCTATCGTTAGAAGTATTTTTTCTCGTGTTATGGGGGAGTAGTATTTTCGTAAAGGGAGTACAATTTTCGTACGAAATTTTTACTTTGGAGTAAAAATCTCTTGGGAGTAATTTTCTGGGGTTACACCGGGGGTCGGGGGTATCCATATGGGTGGGCATCGTTCTGTGTAGTCTTTAAGCTGCGTCACGACGGTCTTTTTGATGTACCAGTGTGCGACTTTGTTCTTTGTCATTTTTGACTCACATGCGAAGCAAAAGTGAGTCTATGTACTCACCCGAGTCGTCCGGACGTCCGTCCGTCCGGAAAACTTTAACGTTGGATATTTCTTGGACACTATTCAGTCTATCAGTACCAAATTTGGCAAGATGGTGTATGATGACAAGGCCCCAAAAACATACATAGCATCTTGACCTTGCTTCAAGGTCAAGGTCGCAGGGGCCATAAATGTTGCCTAAAAAACAGCTATTTTTCACTGTGACAAACGGATTTGCACATAATTTTATATTGGGGTTATGTGACGCAGGTGTACAAAATTTCATGGGCCACAAACTTTGAGTAGGCACCGCACGGTGAAATATTGTCCGTACAGTGCAGTGCTGTCACGTGTGAGATGTAACCAATCAAAGAAGAGTATTGACTGAGGTCGTGTTTGTAGAGAAGATAGACAGCAGAGCTTTACAGACCACTGAAGGGACAAGACGGGTCTCCTGTTGGGTAAAGTTTCTCACCGGGCGCTAGAGGTCGTTGGACTCGTGCCGCGGTATTGAATCGTTGGATTCAACTGCTGTGTTTACAGCATCCCGGGCCGAGGGGGTCGCGGAAGTGGGGAGACGAGACGGGAGGTTCCGCCCATTACGTCCCGAGCCGTGAGCTGTGGGAGCGCAGGAGGGAGACAGCGTGAAGCGCTGGAGAACGGGGACCCCCGTCCCATTCCACCACGCGAAGACAGTTTGCGTGGGTGGGGTGGACCAGTACGTGCCACTGAATGGTGTGAGTACGACTGGGAAGAAGTAACCAGCGAGATAGCTGTGCGGAGATACGTTCCCCAAGTAAACAAACACGAGACGTAGAGCGTTCGTGGTTTGTTGATCTGTGTGTAACAGAAGTGAATATTGACAGAAGTATTGCTTGAGACAATGACTTCGTGTGTAGTGAGACAGACAGACTCTCACGGAACAAAGCTTGAAGTGTTCTACGTGTGTGCACGTGAATTATAGACTGCATGAGAAAGTAACATGTGTGTATTTCTGTGCAGCTAGTTTTCTGTATGTTAACAGAAATAGAACTTCCGTGTTGAGTGAGAGAGATTTGTAGAATGAATGGGAAATAATATGTTTACGTTGTGTTGATTGTTTCAATAGAGGTACATGGGCAAAGGGCTGTAACCATGTTGTCTTTGTGCCTGGTTGGAGTGTTGTGTGTGTGTGTGTGAAGGCTAGGTAGTAAACAGAGAGAAGCACGCACAATTTCTGATAGGAGTAAATATACATACATACAGACATACATACGTAAATTCCAGTCGTAACATTCACATTTTCTCTGAAGTTTTTGAGATTCAATACCTCACCTATATATGATATATAGGGCAAAGTAAGCCCCATCTTTTGATACCAGTTTGGTTTACCTTGCTTCAAGGTCAAGGTCACAGGAGCTCTTCAAAGTTGGATTGTATACATATTTTGAAGTGACCTTGACCCTGAACTATGGAAGATAACTGTTTCAAACTTAAAAATTATGTGGGGCACATGTTATGCTTTCATCATGAGACACATTTGGTCACATATGATCAAGGTCAAGGTCACTTTGACCCTTATGAAATGTGACCAAAATAAGGTAGTGAACCACTTGAGGAAATATGTGAACGAACTGGATATAAACAGTCTCGCCTATTTGAATATAATGCAATACAGACTGCCATTAAAGCTCTATTATTGCGTGATACGGGTCAGGCCCGGTCTGATCATATGCCATTTATACAATTATCTCCACGCCAAATTCGCCTAAAGATGTTAAATTATGAGATAAAGGAGCCAAGCTCAGCTGGATTTTGGTCGAACAAATTAAATATTACATTAGAAGATAAACACTGGAAATTAGCTAACGAATGCTCGACAGAAACCCGTCTTCGTCTATTGCATTGGAAAATTTTACACAATATATATCCCACCAACATTTTGCTACATAAGATGGGAATTCGTCAAACAAATCTCTGTCAGTATTGTAACGAAACCGACTTCATCGAGCACTTTTTCTGGCAGTGTAGAGCAGTGCAACCCATATGGCAGGAATGTCAAGGGTACATATTTAAATGTACAGGCAAAAATATAAAGTTAAGCTGCGAAGAGGCTCTTTTTGGGTATTTCACACGTGATATCCAAAGAGAGAAAACCTTCATAATTAATCACCTTATATTGATATCGAAAATGTGCATAAGCCAGTTTAAGTACGGAAATCCAAAAACTAACATGAAGGTCTTATTTCAGAACCAAGCTCGACTTCGAAATCTCTAGTAAAATTGAACTGTGTATAAGAATATAGATAAATAGTAGTATAGTGCTGTTAATGTAAAGCTATTTATATATGCGCCGTATGATGCTGTGCTGAAAACTTGTACTGTAATTGGTAATTTGTAAATTCTCGCCTTTGTCCATCGAGCGTTGGATTAATTAACTTGTTATGTATTGTCCCGCTGAAAATGATATTACTTAACAGAAATATGGGAACAACAACAACAACAACACACACACACACACACACACACACACACACGCACTCACACACACACACGCACATACACGCAAACAAACGCACAAACTACTAGACATAGCAAAGGTGAATGAAATAGCTGTAACGTTAGAGTAACTGAAGAGTGTCCATCATATGAATACATGTCCAGGCTAGGTATTAAGGATAAGCGGAAAGAAGTAGAAAAAATAAAAAAATAAAAAGACCCATGAAGAAGGATGCTCCCCGCCCAAAAAAAAAGAAAAAAAAAGAAGGGTTGCAGCAGCCTGCATGCAACTGAGGTCAAAAAAAAAAATAATAAAAGGTAGTGAACCACTAAAAGTGACCATATCTCATGGTAGAAAGAGCCAATAAGCACCATTGTACTTCCTATGTCTTGAATTAACAGCTTTGTGTTGCATGACCTTGGATGACCTTGACCTTGGTTGGGTCAAGGTCACATGTATTTTGGTAGGAAAAATGTGTAAAGCAGTTCTTAGTGTATGATTTCATTGCTAGGTTTAGTTATTTAGTTAGTTTGTAAAGGTCAAGGTCAAGCATGTGAGTCGTATGGGCTTTGCCCTTCTTGTTAAAGGATCAAGTCATCTTATCACAAACAAACACTTGCTTTAGAGACAGAGACAAAACTGATTATCAATCTGAATAAAAAGAAAACACACCAGTAACCAGGTTAGGTACGTTTATATAGATCTATATCAATATTTCAGCATGTTTCTGCCTTCTTCGGGATGGTAAAATAGACTGCATTTATAGTGTGATTCTAGAATAGACTGCCTTACAACTCGGTCCGATTGTTTTGGTTCAATCTATTTTTGGCATGGGGATTTTCGCATTTCTGCGCACGATAGGATGTCAAGGCCGTTCTAAATTCAGGAATACGCGTTCAAAAGGTGACGTCGCTTTGTTCTAAATGACCCATGTAGACCTTGACGTCATGAAAAACGTGAAAAAATGTTTCTTACAACTTGATTCCGGTCTTGTTCTCCTGCCATTGCTTTCTTCGCGTTGTTGTTTTCTTGTGCAAATTCGCATTAGGTCAGGCGAAATGCGGCGCAACTTGACATTTGTTCTAGGATTTAAGTGAAGTAAGTTGGAGGGAGGGGGTGGGTGGATCGCCATTTCGACTTGATGTTCAAATTCGTTTTAAACACCGTCAGTGATCACACAAATTTCCGCAGCAAAACCGACAATTTTTTAACATTTCATATAAATCAAACACATCAAACTGGTTATTTCTGTATGTGACAACACGGTTTCTTCGCACTTAAAATGCGACCGCCGCCATGTTGTTTTTTAACTAACCCCGGTGTAGTATCCCGTTTTTCAGAGCTAAAAAGGGCCTTCGGGAAATTTTCAGAGCTATACAGGGCCTTCGGGGGACTTTTCCAGTTCTAAAAAGGCCTTTACCGATCAAGCCTCGTTGTCGATTGGCCCCCCTACAGCAATTCCCCCCCCCCCCCCCGCCCCCGCATCCCAGATGGTCTCCCCTTTTAAAAGGTCCTCCTCCCCCCCCCCCCCTTTTTTTGACTGCGGTTCCTTACTTTGGGTGTTTTATGTTTGTTGTTTCCCACTTTCAACCCCCACTTTCAACTTCTCAACATCACTACGGTCGTAATTTTGATTGTAAAGGCCTCACACGCCAATAATCCACAATCGGAAATGTCTCGTAAAATCCGTATTTCTTCATATTTTGACTCAAAACTCTTAGGAAACTTGCATATATTGCCAAGACCAACATTCGTAAGGAGTTTCTAGGTCGCCGGTCAAAGGTCACGGTCACACGACAAGGTAACAAGCTGTCGTCCATCTAGAACAAAGTGACGTCACTATCCGACGTCGCGAAGGGGGGGGGGGGGGGGGGGGGGCAGTCGAAAACGAGACTTGGTCGCTAAAGACGTATCTTTTTAGAGCTGAAAAAGTCTACCGGAGGCACTGGATAGCTCTGAAAAGTCCCCGAGGGCCCTTTTTAGCTTTGAAAATGTTCCCTGGGGGCCCTTCTCAGTGGTGGGACGAAACGGGATATTACACCGGGATAAAAGACTTATCAGCTTCAAAACGAGGGCGAATAGTTTAACCCGAATTTTAGCGCGAGGATAGAGCTAACCTCGACTCAGGCATTGGGATATTTTTACAGTGGGCTGAATTAGCTCGAGGATAGAGTTTATCCCGGGCTAAAGTCTCTATCCTCGACACATACATTCTGGCCCAGGTCTGTTTATTTCTCGCTCTCACGCACATTCACCAGTAAGCATTTGTAAAAGAGAGTTTGGGAAGCACAACAGCAGATCTACGCTGACACATGAGTTGTTCTTCAGTACTGGTGACAGAAAGGGGGAAAAGTGGTCAAAATTCAAATCTCTAGTTTTGTTTTTGAAGTATAGCTTTTCATAAAGCAGAAATACTGTAGTATCTGATGTACATTAGAAAAAAAATCACTAGTTCACATGGTTCTGACATAATCTAACTTTTCAAGCTGGTTCTTGTGTGTCTGTGTCATAGATGTGTATTGACAGGATCGCCAACTCGTTGCGCGCGCTCAGCAAGTAGCGGAAAGCGGAAAAGACGATTTTGACAGTAACTTTACTTCCGGTGCAGTCTTTCAACACATGGAGAAGAAGGAGAATTTCGAAGGGGAGGTGGAGTTTGTGGCTGAGGTATGTGAAAAGCAAACAAACCAATACAAAAAGATCATTGCTGATGATTGAAATGAGTCATGTGAATCAACAATAAAGAGTCATTGTGGACGGCACGTCATTATTTTTGTTTTTAACACTTGAAACGCGAGAGCATCTGACACACTGGTAAATCCGAAGCTGTGCACGCAAGCTGATCAGCAGATCGTTTTTCTGCAGATATCTCGCTCACATCGGCCACTATTTTAGCTCAGCGAACCGACAAATTTGCAACAGAACAATTTCTGAATGTTAGAAATTCGGCTGTAGATTTATAGATACCCTTTCTATTCCATGGTTGTTGTTTTTTCAGGGGGAAAGTACCGACATCTCAATCGCTGAAAAGATGACAGCATCACCACAAAAGAAACTGCAAGAATTGCCTAAAGTAAGTAAAAATATTGACAGATCTATGTAAAAGACTATGAAAATTTAGAACTGGAACAACAGATATTCAAGAAATAACCGATAAGTGATATATTATAACTGAACCATTGATTGATTTGAATGTACATCACGCATGGAAGTTAAAAATGGTGCAGGAACTGAAGTCAGATCAACACATCAAAAAGATCAGTGCAATATTTTTGTTTTCTCTCCCCTCTAGCATAATTCTGTTTTGATATATACACAAAGAAAAAAGCCAAGCACCCCCCGAATGAATTTGTGATAATAATTGAGTCAAATTTGTTTTACCATTTTTTTTCTTCGTAATGACATACATGGGTTTCCATAATAAGGTTGGGAAGTTCACGCGTCAAGATTGTGTCGCCACTGCCTGGGAGAAGCACGTGCAGCATGCAACCCATGAATGTTAAAAAAGGCAGTATGCTCACGCTGCAAATTTTTGTATTTAAAACTGGGCGACCACAATTTGCAAACATTCTCTGTGAACATGGCGAGAAGACGATTATCAGAGGCGATCCGATTGCAGATTATAGGAATGCATGCTACAGGAGCATCCTTCAAAGCGATTGGTCGTCAACTTGGCTACCACTACACCGTCATCAGCCGTTTGGTACGCAAACATCGTCAGACTGGTGCTGTGAAGGACGGTCCACAGTCAGGGCGACCCCGTGTGACGTCAGAACGTGAAGACCGAGCACTTCTCCGAATAATTTGGCGTGAGCCATTTTCAACGAGTACCGTCCTGAAACGAGCATGGCTTCCAAATCGACATCTGTCAACCAGGACCGTACAAAACCGCTTGAAAACTGCAGGAATGGCAGCCCGAAGAGTCATTAAGCGTCCCCGACTGACAGATGACCACAAGAGAAGACGCTTGGCATGGTGTCTGGCACGGCAAAGATGGAACCTGAGAACGTGGAGGAGGATCCATTGGTCGGACGAAAGCAGATTCCTTCTCCATGTCACTGATGGCCGACTGAGAGTATGGAGGCACAGGAACACGGCCTATACACCCAGGAACATCAGACAAACTGTTCCATTCGGTGGCGGGTCAGTCATGGTTTGGGGTTGCATTTCCCATGACTGCAAGCTAGACCTTGTCACCATACGTGGCAACCTCACGGGTGATCAGTATATGCGACATGTCCTGGAACCTGTTGTCGTTACTCATTTTGACAACCACCCACTTGCCACAAGACCCGTGTACATGGATGATAACGCCAGGCCTCATCGATCCAGGGCAGTAATGGACTACCTCCAGAACAACGCTGTAACACTCCCATGGCCGGCAATGAGTCCAGATCTTAATCCGCTGGAGCATGTTTGGGACATCCTGGGGCGTCGTATACAAGCTCTGCAGCCTCCTGTGCAGACATTACGTGAATTGGAGGCAGCTTTGCATCGTGAGTGGTTGCAAGTGACCCGTGAACAGATCCGACGTTTGACTGGAGGGATGAGACGCAGGGTTGACGCCGTCATCCGGGCACGCGGGGGTTTCACTCGATATTGAACTTTTGAATCGCGTATGCCATCTGAGCACTCTCAATTACATTTTTTTCATGACACATTTACCTAAACCTGTCTTTTTCAGCTTGCAGCTCCATACTTATCAGGGGTACTGTTTTAGGGTTAAAACGTCACTTTTTGGCAAGGTACCAAATCACGATTAAAACCAATCAAAACTGGAGTTTTCTTGTGTGATGTTATTTTCAAAGAGTTGCTCTTGTCGATAACATTTGTCAAACCGAGCTCCTGAACTTACCGTTTCCATACCAGAACTTTAAAAATCAGTCATTGCGAAATTGAAGGGGGGTGCTTGGCTTTTTTCTTTGTGTATATATGCTTGATGTCTTCTGTTGTTTTTAAATTCATTGTCACTTTTAAATTGCATGCTTTATTGCAGAACGCTTGTTCTTTCTGCCTTTCAACTGCCTTTCACCGGAGCTCAGAGAGCTTGTCGACCTATTCTCCACCAAATCGTTCAACTTCAAACGTCTATCAACTGCCATTAATTAGCTATCATCCAGCTATTTGTATGGACAGTTAGACTTATTTCTCTAGAAATTTAGTTTTACTAAGGGTTTATTGTTCTGCTTTTTTTCAGACATACCGTCCCGCACCAGAATTGCCAGAGGTTGTTGCAACTACAACTTTGAAGAACTGTGTCGTGATGTACAGCAGCTTCCCGAGTCGTGGTGTCTCGCGAAGAACGAGGTGAACCAGGTGGTTAAGGTTGTTGTGCTGGAGCCTGGAGGCCAGCTTGGTTAAGGTTTGACGACTTTGAGTCAGCATTTTCAGTGATTTTTCTACGCAGCTGATGGTGTTTGGATTTAAAGTGTAAAGGAAAAAGTCCCCCCCGAAGCAGCGTGCTGCAGTTTAGACTGGCTTGGCGACAGTGTTGAAGTGAGTGACAAGTAACATTTTCAGTAAATCGCTTTGTGTTACAATTATTCAACACCAATTCTGAGCCAAGAGAATGATTTTTTTTTCCATTTGGAATGTTGTGTTTTATATAGGTTAGGTGTGGACATTTGGATTTGACTGTAAAGCTCTTTAGCAGAGAATGTAAATAAACTTGACCAAGAAATTATTGCGACAAATTTCAAACTCCCAAATTAAAGCATTGATTAATTCCCGTTAATTAATTAATTAAACTAAATGTCACAAGAATTTATGCTTTAATTTGGGTGCAACATGTTGAAACTTTGTTTGAGAATGTATCTACTTCATTGATTAAATATATGCATGTGTATAAATAGGAATCTTTCTTGTGTCAAATTGTGTGAATTGAGACTGAGTGAGATAGTGAATGTTGGTACATTACAGGGCCGGACTAAGCAAAGAGGAGGGGGGGGGGGCGGGGGGTTGCAAATGGTGGTCCAGGGGGATGTTCCTCTGCCCCTTGTGGGGGTCAGGGGGCGACGCCCCTTTAAGCTGAAGGGTAGGTCATATTCTGAGATAGGAAAATGATCGCTCCTTGCATGAAAGGGCATAAAATAAACAATAATACATTTTTTTTAAATAAGTGAGGTACATGTTTAAAAAAAATGTATTATTGTTCGTTATCTGCGTTTCGATGGTAATTCAGTTAGCGTGGATTTACTTTGAATCGAAGGCGAAGTATGCATGTGGGACGGCGTGAGCAAATTTGATTGCAATATTTTATACAGGAAGTAAATTTTAATGATTCTGACTCAGTCTTGTAGATCTGTTATGCTGTGTTTTGGTAGCGTATCGGCTTTTCTACTATGAAGCTCATTTGGAATGATACGCTGATCGAAGTGGGGTACCCTATGTGGGACATCAGCCGTATGCAGATTACGCCTCAGAACACTCTCGCATTTCACAAAGACAACAATAATTCGCAACATTTCAAAAACTGCATCAGTTTTATTAGATACTATTTCAACAAAAACAGCACAAACACGACTATTACCAACAACACAGAACGGGAGGTAAGTCTTCAAAGACGCTCCTTGTGTGCGTTCGCGGTTTGGGTGGCCATTTTTGCTAGCATGTTCACAGTAAATTCTAATATTACCATATGTATTGAATGATTTTGGTATTGTCTTTGATTGTGGTGATTCTCCTATCTCTCTGTCATGTACTGGGTGCTTTAAGGCCAGTTTCTCCTCTAGACTGCATTGAAAAATGCGTCCGTGTGAGCTGATTCCCACTTGTCACCAGTAGCAAAGAACAACTCACATCGAAAGGGGTTTTGAGCGACACAGGGCTTGCAGACCACACCGTACTGAAGCACCTTTGGCGAAGCCTCGTGAAACGAGCAGTTTGTATTTATAACATAAACTACAATGAAAATCAAACGTGTCTTCTTTATTGACAAGGAGTATCCCTATAACAGTCCTGATCTTCACGGCTTGTTAAAGCCATATGTACTCGATGACTATACACGCTAATTGCTTTACCAACAGCTGGAGACATGCTAAATTAAGTTCCCTGCAAAATATTGTGGTCTAGGACCCCTTCAATGTTGAGATATGTTAATTTTCATTTTGATCTGGATCGTCCTATTTATAGATTTGCCAACAGAGGTAGCGTTGACGCAAGGGAAATAACTCCGCGTCTTTGTTTACATCCAAAGTTTTTGAGACTCTAAAACAAGCTGTAATGCATGTATATGGTCCGCGCATGGCGACATATCGTCATTACATGGTCTTATGGTGCGTTTGACATCGATTATGGGCAAACTACACTTTGTAAACACGGGAGCGCGTACATATGCCTTTAATGTTGATAGGCGTAGAAATTACTAGCAGTACTAATTTGCATATTTCAAAAGCACCTTTAGTCGGCACACACATGAATATAAGTTTCCTCGTTTGCGATAACTGCTACATGTATTTTTGGCAGCTGAAAATAGGATCATGCAATACAGGCTATAGTTACGTGTACAAATCTTCATCATTTAACAACCAGCTGTTACCGCTTTAAAGATACTGTTCAAGCCGCCATGTTGGAGAGTTTTCTGGCGAATTCGACCGATCTGAAGAATTAATTAAGACGCACGTGGTTCGGTTTGCTTACTAAAGCACCACAAGTATGCCAAATAATTAAATCAAAGTTAGTAAATTGGCATCTCGGCGTTGCTGCTCTTCTGCTTTAGAAATTTAAAATTGGCCGTCTGAGACTGGTTTACGTCGCCAGCGTGTGCTGTTATCATGACGACTCAAATCAATGGCGGACGCTGAGAAGAAGCCCGCAAGTTTATGTAAGAAATCGACTCAAGGTGGTTCAGAAAACAGCTGACTGACTCGGAACGACAAAGAATCGCGAGAAAGGCGTGCTCGACGCACGAAAGGCAAAGTTATCATCGGCAAGCAGTCGGGAAGTTGGATTCAACTGAGTGTACCGTTGTCAGTGTGCGCCATCCGCGACGCAGCTCTATCCTGCTGAATGTGTAAGTAAAGCAAGTGTTGTCGTGTATACTTTGGACAGACCTAGACAAGTTTTGCTGCCGTTATGTCTGTGTGTCTGCTGGTGTGTAGTGCGAGTGAAGGATCCATCAAGCGAGCGCACGAACGTGTATTGTGCAGTGCAGGGCCGATCGTGTTCAGTTTTCCTGTTTTTGTTTGGACACGGATACAGTGTGTGTGTGTTTGTGTGTCTGTGTCTGTGTGTGTGTTTGTCTGTGTGTGTGTGTGTGTGTGTCTGTGTGTGCTGCCACGGTGTGTGTCTGTGGGGGCAATGTCCCAATTTACCCTCACCGGAAATTATTTTCGAACGAATCGAAACCGATCCTGGTTTGATACTCAGGGGAGAGAACCACTTCAAGTTAAATGCACTTGAATGCAGTGCTACTCTCCCCTGAAGAACTGTCTATATGTACTTCCGAATTACCCCCAACTCTCTCTTTGCGCTATGTACCGAAAGAACTGAGTTGGTGGTATATCGGGAGTACATGTGTCACCAGTCACCAATTATAGAGTAAAGTTTTGTACTGTCCAGTCCAGTGTTTGTAGTTCATGTTGCCGATCGCTTTATGTTTTGTGTAATGCCATTATCTGTTCTAAGGTAAATTTTGGGATGCACATGTCCAGTCACCGGTAGATCCTAAGCGCCTAGCCGTCTGTGTCCATGTTCTGACTAGTCTTTGAGCCTTTGAACTCAAGCCGCTGTCCAAGGGAGAGACGGTCACTTGCCTGCAGGTGGTCAGATGTATGACGGCTTACTAGTGCCAAAACCTCATAATTGTAATTATCAAGGGAAAATTAGTAATTTTCCCTTGATAATTACCATTTTCACGTGTTATTTACTAATTTTCCCCGGAAAATTACTAACTTTCACCTGTTAATTACTAATTTTTAGTTTTGGCTCACTTCCTGACGGATTGCTAGTGCCAAAACTAAAAATTAGTCATTTTCCCGTGAAAATAACTAATTATCCTGTGAAAATGAGTAACTAACGAGTGAAAACAGTAACTGACAGCGTTAATTAGTAATTATCACGTAATAATGGGTAACCCCAGGTTTTGGCACTAATAATAATAATAATAATAATAATGGACATTTATTAATCGCCCTTTCTCACAAGAGCTCACGGCGATTTACATATTAATTTCTGCCGTGTGAGATGGAATTTTTTACACAATACATCACGCATTCACATCGACCAGTAAATCTCAAGCCATTACGGCGAATATTTACTTTTTACGGCCTGTTATTCCAAGTCACACGGGTATTTGGTGGACATTTTTATCTATGCCTATACAATTTTGCCAGGAAAGACCCTTTTGTCAATCGTGGGATCTTTAACGTGCACACTCCAATGTAGTGTACACGAAGGGACCTCGGTTTTTCGTCTCATCCGAAAGACTAGCACTTGAACCCACCACCTAGGTTAGGAAAGGGGGGAGAAAATAGCGGCCTGACCCAGGGTCGAACACGCAACCTCTCGATTCCGAGCGCAAGTGCGTTACCACTCGGCCACCTAGTAAGCATATGGAAAGCAATAAATGAACTTACAAATAAAACGATTGCCAGTCATTCAAGTTGTGTTAAGGACATATCCCCTGATGATTTAAACACGCATTTTTCTAAAATAGCTGAAAAATGACAAATCCAATTTGAACAATTTGAAAGTGTTAGAAGAATATTGTGAGTCGAAACAAGTTTCAAGTCAAGCGAATATTCCTCTACTTACAGTACCTGAAGTTTTTTACGCACTTACACACCTTAAGCAAACAGGCTCCCGGGGAATCGACGGCCTCGATGGTAGGATTCTTAAATTGTCAGCCGCTGTAATTTCTGAAACACTCACTTACCTTTATAATCTTTTTTTAGACAAAAATTATTTCCCAGTCGCCCTGAAACAGGCTAAAGTCATTCCTCTGTTTAAATCAGGTGATAAAAAAGACCCATCAAACTAAAGGCCAATTTCAATATTGTCTGTTTTATCAAAACCACTTGAAACACATTAACAAACATATTCTAACGCAACTTAACCAAAACAATTTACTTCACCCTAAACAATCGGGTTTTAGAGCTAACCATTCCTGCCATACTGCCTTAGTTTCTCTTGTTGATCAATGGCTGGAGAAAATAAACGACAATGAATTCTGTGGTGCCATTTTTGTTGATTTTGCTAAAGCCTTTGACGTTATTGATCACACGTTATTACTGAGAAAATTTGCATTGTATGGCGTCGGAATCGAAACTGTCAAACTTATTAGTTCATTTCTCACCGGCAGACAACAAACTGTACTAACAAACGCCTCGGCGTCGAGCATGCAAGAAGTAAAATACGGTGTACCACAAGGATCGGTTTTAGGACCCCTCCTCTTCTCTATATACATTAATGACCTCCCCCTACATATTCAAAATGTATGTGAACTTTTTGCAGATGACACCACAATTCACTCCAGCAACACAAATGTAACTCGCTTATCAGAATCACTTCAAAGGAGTTTAAACCAGTTGACAGAGTGGACTGAACTAAACCATTATGTCTCTCAACCCAAAGAAAACCAAATATATGGTCATAACAGCAAGACAAAAACGCCAGAATATTTGTTCAGCTGGTCCTCAGTTTTTTAATGATAGATGGTGAACTAGTGGAAAAAGTCGACCATCACAAACTGCTGGGTGTTAATATCGATAACAACTTGTCTTGGTCAACCCACATAGAGCAACTTAGTAAAGTGGTGTCAAAGAAACACTTCCTGAACTGCCACACCAGAAAGTTATTCTTCATTGCTCATATTCAATCTGTTATTGATTACGCATCCACTCTATGGGACTCCGCAAGTGAAAATTCCTTAAAACCACTCAGCAGATTACATAAAAGAGCGCTAAAAGTAGTATTACTAAAGCACACTACCCTCACAGAGTTAGACTACATACATTTAGGGATCTTACCTCTAAAGTCAAGACTGCTTTTTAACAAAGGAATCTTTATGCATAAAATTATATCCGAAACTCTACCCCAAACCATTTGTTCAAAGTTCTCTTTGAAGAATTCACACCACCTTATGAAATTTAACACTCCTCTTCCTAGGATAGACTTATTTAAGTCTAGTCTAGTTTATTCAGGTGGCCGTCTCTGGAACGCTCTTCCGAATGCCTTACGGGAAGCTACCAGCACAGATTCTTTCAAAAACAAATATATATCCCATTTAATGAACATGGTATATTCTTGATTGTTATGTCCTTTGGGACACAGTCACTCACTTTTGATTTATTGTTTTGTTCACGAAATTATGATGTTCTGCATAATATCCATTGTCTTGCAGAGTTGATGTACTATTGCATAGTATTCTGACTCTATTTGACTTGCAAATGTTTTGCTTTGCACCTTGTCATTAACATTAAATTACATATTCTTACTCCGAATCACATGATTAGCATTGACATACTTAGAGATGCTAGGTCCTGATAAATGCTTACCCGTCTAAGTCTAAGGGAAGCAACCTCAACTAAAAAAAAGTGACAGCACCATGGTACTTGCCACCCGCGGTTGCCTCCCATTAGTGGGTGAACTACGTCACTATTGGTGCCTGGTCACATGATACACAGATCAATCGACTATTATCACTTGAGAGAGACGGTCGTGTTTGCTTTTGCTCTGGCTGTTTTCGTTGTCTGCTGACACCCACCGGCCTCGGCTCCCGTCTTCCTTGCTGGCTTTGCAGCTGGTGAGATCATTCCTTTTAGTCTTTGACTTGTTGTTATTGTTCTGCTGTTAATTTCGCTAGTCCGTTGGACTTTGAAGTTCTCAGTAGTTGTTGGCTTCCTTGCCGGTCGCCATTTTCTGTCTGACACGTGCCTTTGCTATTCTGTTGTTTTCATCCGTGCGGACGCTTAACGCTATTTCTAGCTTGCTTTTAGCTTCCTTTCGGTTGCTACTTTGCATGTGTTAGTTGTTTGTGCTTGCTTGCTTCTGAATTTTGTGTCCGTTCGGACTTTGCTATTTTCAGTTGTTTGTTTACATTTTTTCGCTCGGTCTTAACATGGCCGACAGTGACAAAAAGAAAGGGGGGAAGGCTGAGGGCAAGGGCAAGGGCCCTGGTAAGCCCAAATCCTCTACTCCCGTGTCTTCTAGCAAGAATCCTCTTATCACTGTGTCGGACCCTCAGGGTAAAGTTTCGTTTTCGGTACCGTTCTCGGCGCCAGACGATTTGCCGTCCGGCTCTCAACCGCGTGCGTCTGCCCCTAAGGCCGCCGTTTCGATCTTCGGTTGCGGCACCAGAGTCTTCTGCTCTGGTGTCTACTTTGATTTCCTCTTTGCTTCCAGGGATTAAAAGCTTGGTACGTGAGGAGATGTCTCGGACAGACACTGTGGCCAGCACTGTCCCCCGCCCGGGGGTTAGCGACATTCATTCCTTGGCCTCTTTGTTGAGTTTGGATCCTGCAGTGTCCTTGTCTGCCCTTGACCAGACTGCCGGCCAAGGTGACCTTGGTGGACTGTCCCAGCTGGGACCCTCGTCTTCTCTTCCTGGCCTGCACGCGTTGCCTACTACTTGTGGTAGTGTGACTGTGCATGTCCCTCCGGGGACAAGGTCACAGCAAGGTTAGTGCTTGCAGCAGCCGTTTACGGCAGCTGCGCTTCCGTTTCTCGGAAGCAGAGGTTCACCGGCTAGTGCACAGGCTACTGTCACGTCCGGCTCGAGCTTCGCCCTATTCCAGCAGTCGTCCGCGACAGTTGGGCTCACGGCTCCGGCCGGGAGTAGTGGTTCTTCGGTTAGTGCACAGACTACTGTCACGTCCGGGCTGAACCACGCCTTACCGCAGCAGCCGTTTCCGGCAGCTGTCCTCTCCGGAGGTAGAGGTCATTCCTCAAGTGCACAGGCTACTGTCACTTCCGGTTTGACCCAAGGTCATTCAGGTCATTCCTCAGGTGGACAGGCTACTGTCACTCCCGGTTTGACTCAAGGTCATTCAGGTCATTCCTCGAGTGCTCAGGCTACTGTCACGGCTGGTTTGACTGAAGGTCACCCCTACGGGGTTCTGGGCTTCAGCCCTCATTCTGTGCAGCAACAAGGCTGGCATAGCGCTGCTGTTTCGGCTGCATTTCCGGCTCCGCCCGGATTGGCCAGTTCACCTCCTGTGACCTTGGGACACACGGGCTTCCTGCCTCAGGTGAGCCTTCAGCTGCCACACACTTCGGTGGTTGGGTCTGCTGATGCCTCACGACTTTCAGCTCCGGTCTTTGACTTTGCTCGGCTTCCTCTTGGTCAGGATACGAGTTTGGTTGACCTTCAGCAGGACGGACTTCAGTTTTCTGGCCCCTCGACACAGCGTCCTTTCATGGATTCTGATGGCTTTGCGCCACCTCCTTTGTTCGTTGCTTCGGACTCCAGGTCCGTCGACGACGAGCAGACGCTCTCGGGGGCTCCGGCCATTTTCAAGGTTGCCCTTGAGGCTGCCGCGGAGGTCACGTCCCGCTATTTTCCGGAAGGAGCTACAGCGTCGGCGATGCCCTCTGCGGCCGCGCCTTCCGCGATGGCTGACTTCTGGTTGGCTGAAGGTCATACAGGTCATTCCTCGAGTGCAACAGATGTACCAGGACTGACAGCAAAGGGCGAACAGTCACCACATGTCCAGAAGGCCCTCGCCATGGAGATGATTCAGGACCGCTACCCACACTGCACCTGGACTCACGTCTACACAGACGGCTCCTCAGAGAACGCCGTAAGGAATGGAGGCAGTGGCGTCTACATCCGTCGCCCAAACGGGACCACCACCTCCCTCTCCGTCCCAGCTGGTGACCTGAGCTCGAACTACAGGGCCGAGCTCCACGCCCTCATCACTGCAGCAGAGCACGCAGCAGGGGAAGACCGCAGTCGGCAAAACATCGTCCTCCTCACTGACTCCCTGTCCGCCCTCCAGTCCCTTCTGTCTGGCCCCACTGACCTCCCCACCAGGCAACTCGACAACTGCCTCAGCACCCTGTCTCAACACAACAAGGTGGTGCTCCAGTGGATACCGGCTCATGTCGGCATTGCCGGCAATGAAGAGGCGGACAGGCTGGCAAAAGGAGGTGCGAGACTTCCCCAACCACACAACTCCACTTCGTACAAAGAAGCCAAGACTCTTCTACAACGGAAGAAGAAAGAAAACTGGAAAAAGAGAAACGGAGACTACAACCCACAGGAAGACCCCATCAACAAACTAGACCGGAAAAGCCAAACCACCATTTTCCGTCTAAGGACAGGGCACTGTGGACTGAAGAAACACCTCAAGAGACTGGGCCTTGCGGATGACGCACACTGTGAATGTGGCTCGGAAGAGCAAACTCCGGAGCACATTCTCCAGAACTGCCCCCATCTAGAGACAATACGCCAGAAGTTCTGGCAAGAAGAGACCAGTGTTGGAGCCAAACTCTGGGGTCCTGCTGACGAACTGCGCAAGACTGCGGACTTCCTGGCAGCCACTGGTCTGAGGATCTAGCACGGCCACCAACATCGAACGCAGAAGAAGAAGAAGAAGATTCCTCGAGTGCACAGGATACTGTCACTTCCGGTTTGGCTCAAGGTCATACAGGTCATTCCTTGAGTGCACAGGCTACCGTCACTTCCGGTTTGACCGAAGGTCATACAGGTCATTCCTCGAGTGCATAGGCTACTGTAACTTCCGGTGACTCAAGGTCATACAGGTCATTCCTTGAGTGCACAGGCTACTGTCACTTCTGGTTTGACTGAAGGTCATACAGGTCATTCCTCGAGTGCACAGGCTACTGTCACTTTTGGTTTGACTCAAGGTCATATCTACGGGTTTCCGGGCTTCAGCCCTCACTCTGTGCAGCAACAGATCTGGCATAGCGCTGCTGTTTCAGCTGCCCTTCCGACTCTGCACGGATTTTCCGGTTCATTTCCTGCCGCTTCCTCTGGATCGTCAGGGAACGTTGGACACGGTTTGCCCTTCGGGCATACGGGCCTCCGACCTCAGGCGAGCCAGCAGCTGCCACACACTTTGGTGGTGGGTTCAGCTGATCCCCTCACTCTCTGGCCTTCGGTTTTCGATGCCTCTCATCCTCCTCTTAGTCAGGGGTGAGGTTGGGCCGTTGACTGGCAGAAAAGGGCTTCAGGCTCCGGCCTCCCCCGCTCAGCGTCCGTCTCGGGCTCTTATGGCCTTGTAGCCAGCCCCTTTACTTACCACGTCGAACTCTCGTTCGGTTGATGGTATCAGACGCTCCCGGGGTTTTCGTCCCGCGTCAAGGTTGCTCTTGAAGCGGCGGATGAAGTCACTTCCAGATCGTGCCTGGAAGGGGTTTATTTGTCGAATTTGCGTCTGCAGATGCCTTTTCGATAAGGACTGGTTCCCAGTCGGCGAGAGAGAGGGAAGGCTTATACGTCCGTTTTAAGGTTTCTCCTTTGGTGGCCGTTTTACTCTCTCCCAGCTTTACCAAACCCTTTCTTCCGGCAGCGGCTGCCTCTAGTGCCGGTTTCTTTACTGTCCTCACGGCCAGCTATGGAATTCGCACGGGTTTGGTTTGCCTCTCCCGCGCAGGCTTCTTCTTTCGGGCCATTAGCGGCTCAGAGGAAGTTGCCTTTGCCCAAGACGTCCCGGAATTTGCTGTCGTCGTTTGCCCTTCCGCGTTCACCTTTGCTGGTCGCGCCGGAACTCCTTCGGTTGTACGAAGCCTTGGGGGAACAATTTCAGTCCCTAGCTCTCTGAGCGGACTCGCTTCCCCCCGGAGGGAATGGGCAGACAGCTTTTGGAACTCGCTTCCTTTTCGGAGACACTCCTTTACGGAGCCCTTGGTGACCTTTACACTCAGTAAAGAGCAGGACGCAGGGGACTCTTCATCCACCTTTGCTAGGGTGAATTTAGAACAGAGGGGGTTGTCCTCTCTGCACATTGTCCTTTCGGTCATGTACAGACGGGTTTTGTTTCTCTCCCATGCCTAGCTTTATGCGGAATCAACGAGAAACTCCCTTAGTTCTTCACCCTTGGTGGATGGGTCTCTCTTCGGCCTCCTGGCTTTGGAGGTCAGGAGGTAGGAGATAGAGACTCATAGGGACCTTCAGGTCTCTTCCTTTGCTCTTCAAGCTTTGAAGCAGCAAAACAGGCTCTACTTAAGCAGACTCAGCCCTTTCAGGCTAAGTCCTCAGCTCAGGCTTTAACCGGAGAGGTTGTTCTTTCTCAGGCGTTGTAGTCTGTGGTATTGGAACAACAGCTGGCCTTAGGGCATCCGGGTTTTTCAGCCTATGCTGGCGCAACAGTCATTCCTCCCGTTGGCGGTGGTGGCTGTTGTTGGCTTTTATGGACTCGGTCCTAGTGGGTCTTTCGCCGAGGTTGACTCTTGTCTTTCTCTAGTGATTGGACTTGTTCGAGTGTTTCGTCCAAGCTTAAGGTTTACTTGAGTTGGCCTCGGAAGTTACATTCAGACTTTCCTGAGTTTGCATTGGTTTTGGCAATGCATGGTGAGGTGTCATTCTTGTGGCATATCACTTTCTCAGCTTTATTGGCTAACCCTCTCCTTTCGGCAGAGGTTTAGTCAATGTTCCGGTTTTCTTGGTGCGGGCTTTTAGTCCAGCATCTTTTATGGCCGGTCTACGGGCGTTATGGCTCTCAGCCTTAGCCCGTGTAATAGTCTCTTGCCTGGCGTGGGCGACTACGGTCTCCGTGCCTTTAGAATTTGTGTCTCCCTCTTCTCCCTCATTCTGACATGAGGCGAGTTGGGGCGACTTCTGGTGGTTTGGGTTGCCTGTTACGGTCTCCCTTCTACCACTTGCAACTATTACGGACGCTTGCCTGTTGTTTTCCGTGTCTGACTCTCGGTTCTGAGGTAATCAGACGCGTTCGGCTTTCAGCTAGACTCAGGAATTTTTCTGGGTTTGGTCTGCCGCGAATTTTTACTTCGGGCCCTTTTCACTGAGAACTCTTGTTCAGGGAGTCTTATGGCTGGTTGGTTTCACGGTTTTCCGTTTTTCCTTTCCAGTCTTGTTTTCTGGTTTAGGTTTTTGATTTGCATTCAATTACCTACAGGCAGACTGCTCTGCTAACATTGACTTTTGTCATTTTGTTTGGGTCACCGGTCACATCAAGCTTCGGCCTCAGCGGTTTCCGCATTTCCGGCGTTTACGCACTATCATAGGTCGCTGCTTCCTCTTTACCCCTCTCTCTGCTTTCGCAGGGACTGGTAGAGGACGACCGGTGACCGTCTACTTTTGAGATTTTCTCATCGAGTTGGACTCTGGTACCTGGTACTCAGGTGTCTCTCTCTTTCTCTTTTTCGGAGATCGGTCACTCTTCTGGAGCTGGCTGTTATCTCAAAGGCCTTTCGGGCCTTACTCCATCCCAAGGATTCATATTTGGGCATGGTTGCCTTACGGTCACCGTGAGGGTTGGTCCTTTTCAGGGCTGAGCGTCAACCTTACGCACGGATAATTTTCCAGGCCATTAGCATTTCCTTCCAATAGAAAGGGGGGGGGGGGTCAGCTTGTCTTCTCCTCTATGGCTCGGGTTTATTCAAGGCTTGGGTCTTTTCTGGACCGTTTTACGGTTCAGGAGATTGGAAGAAGTGCTGGGCACAGCTTACTGGCTCTCCGATTTTGTCTTTCGCATTTTTTGCCCGAGAGACATCGCGGCTGTCAATCAGGATGGTTCTCGGTCCTTTTTCTGTCATTTGGCAGTGGGCCAGTTCCTGGCAAGGGTTTTTGAGTGAGTCAGATGTTTCTTTCTCACCGGGCCCTTTCCTGACTTTTGGCAGTGGGCCAGTTTTTGGCACGGGATTTTCTTTCCCTCCGCCTTGTCATAGCTATCTGCTATCTTTCCCCTCGGCTCGGCCCGAGCTCATTTTCCAGGGCCTGGGCCTCCTCCTGGGCCGTTTTACGGTCTAGGAGGTTGGATGATGCCCTGCGCACAGCTTACTGGCGCTCGGCTTTTGTCTTTATTAGTTTTCGTAGGGAGACATTGCTGCCGCTTGTCAGGATGGACCTCGGTCCATTACTGCCTTGGTGGCAGCTGGAGGATGTCTCTCCAGAACTTAAGAGTGAGTTTGAACTTTTTTGATCTTACCCACCACCTTGTTGGAGTTATCTGCTAATCATGTGATTCGGAGTAAGAATATGTAATTTAATCGAAAATTTTTAATTAAATTTTCATTTGATTAATATACTTACCCGAATCACATGGGTAATTCCCTCCCACCTGCCCCGCTTTATAGTTTCTTAGTATTCTATAAGTCGATTGATCTGTGTATCATGTGACCAGGCACCAGTAGTGACGTAGTTCACCCACTAATGGGAGGCAACCGCGGGTGGCAAGTACCATGGTGCTGTCACTTTTTAGTTGAGGTTGCTTCCCTTAGACTTAGACGGGTAAGCTTTTATCAGGACCTAGCATCTCTAAGTGTGTCAATGCTAATCATGTGATTCGGGTAAGTATATTAATCAAATGAAAATTTAATTAAACATTTTCAATTTATAAACTACAATGTTTCATATAATCACTTATGTACATAAACTTATACTGTTTTACTGATTATGTAAGTATGTAGTAGTAGTTATTATAGTAGATTTAGTCCCTCTTTAGGGCGAGGGCCAGATGCAAAAAAATATACCAATGCTTATTCTGTTACCCTCGTAAAATAAAGAATTGTCATTGTCATTGTCATTGTCATTGTCTCCTATCTGACTCTCTCTGTCCCACTCTCTGCCTATATCTACGAAAACAGCTGTATAATGTCTCTCTGTATGTCTCCCTCTGTACTGTGTGTCTGTGTCTCTTCTATCTGCCTCTCTCTGTCCCACTCGCTGTCTGCAGTGCGTATGTCTAGCTGTTTTCGTAGATCTAGGCAGACGGAAAGTGTGACAGAGAGAGGCAGATAGAAGAGAGAGAGAGAGAGAGAGAGAGAGAGAGCGCGAGAGAGAGAGAGAGAGAGAGAGAGAGAGAGAGAGAGAGAGACATAATACAGCTGTTTTCGTAGATATAAGCAGACAGAGAGTGGGACAGAAAGAGGCAGATAGAAGACACAGACTCAGAGAGAGACACTCACAGAGACAAAACTTGATACAGCTCTTTCCGTAGATATAGGCAGTCAGAGAGTGGGACAGAGAGAGGCAGACAGAAGAGACACAGAGAGAGACACTCACAGAGACAAAACTTGATACAGCTCTTTCCGTAGATATAGGCAGTCAGAGAGTGGGACAGAGAGAGGCGCATATAAGAGACAGAAACACAGAGAGACACACGCCAGCAGAGACACAGAGAGAGACACTCACAGAGAGATAATACAGATGTTTTCGTAGATATAGGCAAACAGAGAGTGGGACAGAGAGAGGCAGATAGAAGAGACACAGAGAGAGACACAGGCCAGCCGAGACACAGAGACAGAGAGAGAGACACTCACAGAGACATTATAAGGGAAAGTCCCGAAATACGGAACACTTAAGGGGTTACTTGTGTGTTCAAATCGCGTGAAAGAAACATTACACATTTTGTGCACAGGTTCCTTTAAGCAACATGGACACATCTGTGCAAAGAAAAAAGGGGGTCGACGTATTAACTTTTTTTTTAGAATTTTTTTACTGGGGGTTGTCAAGTACGATTTTGCGAAAAACACTGCGATTTTTAACATGATCCCAACTGACATATTTAGCTCTACAAATAATAAATGAGACATTAGTTTGTGTATATAAATGAATGGAGAGTATAACTTTATCATAAAACGGTACTTATCAACGTGCATTTTCAGAAAATGATCGAGGTTTATCGAGGGCGTACACATAAAATTATCACTCCTTTAGTAGTAAAAACGTATTTAAAAAAAATTCGCGTGAAAGAAACATTACACATTTTGTGCACAGGTTCCTCTAAGCAATATGGACACATCTGTGCAAAGAAAAAAGGTGGTCGACGTATTAATTTTTTTTTTAGAAATTTTTTACCGGGGGTTGTCAAGTACGATTTTGCGAAAAACACTGCGATTCTTCAGGGGTTACTTGTGTGTTCAAA
This sequence comes from Littorina saxatilis, assembly GCF_037325665.1. NCBI lineage: Eukaryota > Metazoa > Mollusca > Gastropoda > Littorinimorpha > Littorinidae > Littorina > Littorina saxatilis. Next base: position 40,694,158 of record NC_090260.1, on the reverse strand, counting down.
TCGCGTGAAAGAAACATTACACATTTTGTGCACAGGTTCCTCTAAGCAATATGGACACATCTGTGCAAAGAAAACAAGTCGCGTAAGGCGAAAATACAATATTTAGTCAAGTAGCTGTCGAACTCACAGAATGAAACTGAACGCAATGCCATTTTTCAGCAAGACCGTATACTCGTAGCATCGTCAGTCCACCGCTCATGGCAAAGGCAGTGACATTGACAAGAAGAGCGGGGTAGTAGTTGCGCTAAGAAGGATAGCACGCTTTTCTGTACCTCTCTTTGTTTTAACTTTCTGAGCGTGTTTTTAATCCAAACATATCATATCTATATGTTTTTGGAATCAGGAACCGACAAGAAATAAGATGAAAGTGTTTTTAAATTGATTTGGACAATTTAATTTTGATAATAATTTTTATATATTTAATTTTCAGAGCTTGTTTTTAATCCGAATATAACATATTTATATGTTTTTGGAATCAGCAAATGATGGAGAATAAGATAAACGTAAATTTGGATCGTTTTATAAATTTTTTTTTTTTTTACAATTTTCAGATTTTTAATGACCAAAGTCATTAATTAATTTTTAAGCCACCAAGCTGAAATGCAATACCGAAGTCCGGGCTTCGTCGAAGATTACTTGACCAAAATTTCAACCAATTTGGTTGAAAAATGAAGGCGTGACAGTGCCGCCTCAACTTTCACGAAAAGCCGGATATGACGTCATCAAAGACATTTATCAAAAAAATGAAAAAAACGTTCGGGGATTTCATACCCAGGAACTCTCATGTCAAATTTCATAAAGATCGGTCCAGTAGTTTAGTCTGAATCGCTCTACACACACACACAGACACACACACACACACACACGCACACACACACGCACACACACACGCACATACACCACGACCCTCGTTTCGATTCCCCCTCGATGTTAAAATATTTAGTCAAAACTTGACTAAATATAAAAAGAGGTTGACGTATTAACTTTTGTTTTAGAATTTTTTTTACTGGGGGTTGTCAAGTACGATTTTGCGAAAAACACTGCGATTCTTAACATGATCCCGACTGACATATTTAGCTCTACAAATAATAAATGAAACATTAGTTTGTGTATATAAATGAATGGAGAGTATAACTTTATCATAAAACGGTACTTATCAACGTGCATTTTCAGAAAATGATCGAGGTTTCTCGAGGGCGTACACATAAAATTATCACTCCTTTAGTAGTAAAAACGTATTTAAAAAAAATTCGCTCGACAGAAACATAACTAAACTTGAACACAGCTAAGTTCACTGTATACATATACAATACCTGTAAACAAAATAAGTTGTTGCCTTATTGTCTGCTTCACAATTATTCCCGTACCAACCCCACCCCCATTATCTTGACTGACAAAAATAATAATAATAAATAATTTGGGAGCGCTGGACTTGTGATACATGAGTTTGAATCAGGGTGAAGGGTTGGGGGTCGGAACATTTGTGTGCAAAGTTTCATGAAGATCTGTCCAGTAAATTTCTATGAATCGCACACCACACACACACACACACACACACACACACACGTATATATAATATATATGGCCTGGGGCAATTGTAGCTTCCCTTCTTCGTGTCCAGCTCTCTCTCTCTCTCTTCTCTCTCTCTCTCTCTCTCTCTCTCTCTCTCTCTCTCTCTCTCTCTCTCTCTCTCTCTCTCTCTCTCTTTGCGAATATGATTTTGAAGCGTATTACATAAAGTCGGTATCTGATATCTAAAATCCTGATATTTTGGATGCGGAGGAATTTTTTCTGGTGATGATCTGAGGTAACGGAATTGTTCATGCATTCTGAGGGAATTTGACAGGTATCGGGATGTGTGTGTGTGTGTGTGTGTGGGGGGGGGGTTGGTGGTGTGGGGGGGGGCTTTTGGTGTGGGGTAAATGATTAAAACGCCTGCACCCTAACTATGAAAGCAGCCACACGCATACTCACAGAGACACAGAGGCACGCATGTTTGTGTGACGGTTTGCACGAATGACCATTGAAAATTAGTTTCTGATAAAAACAAGCGACATTTCCTTTGAGCACACAGGTGCTCAGCCAATGTGTATTGAAACTTGTTCAATTATCTCAAAATGTCATAACGTTTGGCAATATAATTATTTAACAACAACAAAAAGACTACCGGATTCCGTACATAAAAAAGTCAGGGGCTGTAACAACAATTCGCGGCATTGGACTGTGGGAGCACGGACCTACATTCTAATGGATGGCTGGCTTTGGATCTAGGTCACTTTAGTGGGAATATCGGTCAACTTTGAAACCTGAGGACCAGCCACTTCCGGTTCCCCTTTCAGAGTAATGAGATTGCTGGGGCCGTAGAATTTTTCATCCAGTTTTGTCCTTTTTTTTTCTCCAAAATTGATATTAGTCGGAAGAAACAAGCACACGTGTGACACGTGTGGTGGGGGTATTTCCCGGCGAGTTTTCAGTGTTGTTGTTGTTGCGAAGCGAAGCGGCTTCCCAGTGCGGAAGGCAGGCAGTTTGTGCATCAAACAGTGTTGTTGTGATGGATGGATGAGTGAGTGATGAGGGTGAATGAGTTAGTTAAACTGTGACTGAATATCTATTGATTTATTGATATTAAAGTGAACATTAGGGGGGGGGGGGGGGGGTTCGAAATGCACCATTGTGCACTCGCCTTGATGTAAGGAACACTACTGCAGTCTCTAACAGCTTCAAAGTGGGTTAGACAGGCTCTTGATAAAGACTGAGGCAAAATGTGCCAAATCACACATTGTCTTGAAAGAAGGAAAAATCTTCATTTGTCACCTTTCTGCACTTTTTTGACTTTGAGTGCATAGCCACAATGGTCACAGACAAGATGCAGCAAACAGATTTGAAAAAGACCCCAAACTGAACTTGTTATGACTATTTGTAACCCCTCTCACCTTTTTGACTTGGCCGTACCCAAGCAAAAAGGCAAAAAAAATCATAACTAATAATATTCCATGTTGATTTTTGGTGGGGTGGACCTATTGTTCCAGACTCGCCTTGATTAGAGCAACACTAGTGCAGTGTCCAACAGCTTTTAAAATTTGTTTTGACCTCTTGACAATGTACATGTCAACAATCCCTGACTATCCCTGACTGTTGTGTAGTAAGAAAAAAATCTTCATTTTTCCCCTTTCTCCACCTTTTTGAGTGTCAGTGCATAGCCACAATGGTCACAGAAAAGATGCAGCAAACAGATTTGAAAAAGACCCAAAAGTGAACTTGTTATGACTATTTCTAACCTTTCCTACCTTGTTCACTTGGCCGTACCCAAGCCAAAAAATCATAACTAATTCCATGTTCACTTTTTGGTGGGGTGGACCTATTGTTCCAGACTCGCCTTGATTAGAGCAACACTAGTGCAGTGTTCAACAGCTTTTAAAATTTGTTTTGACCTCTTGACAATGTACATGTAAACATGTAACCCTAATCCCTGACTGTTGTGCAGTAAGAAAAAATCTTCATTTCTCCCCTTTCTCCACTTTTTTGTGTGTCAGTGCATAGCCACAATGGTCACAGAAAAGATGCATCAAACAGATTTGAAAAAGACCCAAAACTGAATTTGTTATGAACATTTCTCATCTTTTTTGGACTTAAAAAATTTGTCCAAAAAAAAACAACACCCAAAATCTTCGTTTTTCCCTTCTTCAAAATTTGTCCAAAAAACAACAACACCCAAAATCTTCATTTTTCCCTTCTTCACTTTTTTGACTGTCAGTGCATAGCCACAATGGTCACAGAAAAGATGCAGCAAACAGATTTGAAAAAGACCCCAAACTGAACTTGTTATGACTATTTGTAACCCCTCTCACCTTTTTGACTTGGCCGTACCCAAGCAAAAAGGCAAAAAAAATCATAACTAATTCCATGTTGACTTTTTGGTGGGGTGGACCTATTGTTCCAGACTCGCCTTGATTAGAGCAACACTAGTGCAGTGTCCAACAGCTTTTAAAATTTGTTTTGACCTCTTGACAATGTACATGTCAACAATCCCTGACTATCCCTGACTGTTGTGTAGTAAGAAAAAAATCTTCATTTTTCCCCTTTCTCCACCTTTTTGAGTGTCAGTGCATAGCCACAATGGTCACAGAAAAGATGCAGCAAACAGATTTGAAAAAGACCCAAAAGTGAACTTGTTATGACTATTTCTAACCTTTCCTACCTTGTTCACTTGGCCGTACCCAAGCCAAAAAATCATAACTAATTCCATGTTCACTTTTTGGTGGGGTGGACCTATTGTTCCAGACTCGCCTTGATTAGAGCAACACTAGTGCAGTGTTCAACAGCTTTTAAAATTTGTTTTGACCTCTTGACAATGTACATGTAAACATGTAACCCTAATCCCTGACTGTTGTGCAGTAAGAAAAAATCTTCATTTCTCCCTTTTCTCCACTTATTTGTGTGTCAGTGCATAGCCACAATGGTCACAGAAAAGATGCATCAAACAGATTTGAAAAAGACCCAAAACTGAATTTGTTAGGAATATTTCTCATCTTTTTTGGACTCAAAAAAACCACATTTCTTCATTTTTCCCCTTTCTCCACTTTCTCTTTCATGAGGAAGGGATAATCACACATAGTACGCCAGTGAGGTTAGAATGGTGAGGTGGGGTCTGAGGCTGGTAAGGGATTTGGGGGTAGGACCGACGAGAGGGCACGGATTCGGCGGTTCGCCGTGTCGAGTCAACTTCATATAGATCTGTGTAGGCGATCAACAGCCCCAGCCGATCTGGATCTGTTCAAGTCAAAAGTAAAGTCAAGGATACGAAGAAGTTTACCGAAAAACATCGATCCCAAGGACTCATGTTGTAACTTTTCAAAGCAGTTACATTCAATCAAAGCTCTATCCACATTAAACCGAACGGGAATCGTCGAAGATCCACGCAACTTCACTGCAATGTCGAAAACGAACTCATAATGTCACCGCAGATCTATAGTTGGTTTTGGTTTTGTGTCGCAGCAAAGAAACGAAGCAAATCTCCGGCTTTTATTTCACACTAAAAAACCGTTCATTTAGCGGGTTATTAAAATATATTTCTTTGAGGTTGCAAGGCAATGGCATCGCTGAGATGTACTCCTTCACACACGAAACAGGTTAGAAATTGACTTCATTTGGGCGCTTTTTACGGCCAAAACAGAGTGAGCTTTTTGACGGGTTTATGGAAAAATCACTTCGGGGGCAGGTCTAAAATCCTGTGTACAGTGCCAAATCATACATCATTCAAAAGAGCAAAGTATGTTCTTTATTCTAACATATGGGCTAGGGTAAGTCATAGATATAAATAGACAGTGTCTGTCTATTATATCTGTATAGGCAAGTGTATTCCATTCCTTCGATAGTCTCGTCATCTACACTTGCGTGAACAATGCAATTTTGAGTCTGTTTTGCATAAAAGACCTGCGAGATTTGTAGAAGTCAAAACAACAACTTACAGTCCAGCCTCTCAACTTTCGTTCCATGCAATTTGTTTGTCTGTACGTATAGACTGAGGGGTGCCCCGAAATGATTTGTAATCACAACATTCACAGACTTCAAATACGCCATTGAAAACTCGTCCACGTGCGTTTTAGATATATACTTGGGTGACTAAAACTGTCGTACCTACCAAAGGCCGCTTCGCGTAAGAAAATGACTACCAGAGTCGCAAGGCTCGGGATTTTTTTTACAAGAAATTTATATTTCGTTGTTCTAGTCCGAATGAATATGAAGATATGGCGAGTTGAAAACGCCGATTCTTTCGCCAGAAACACGTCTGTTTCCACACCGGAAAGAAGGAATGGACTGAGCTACTAGAAGCACGGCGCCGTGCGTACAATCGATCGAATGATGTTATTCACACAATACCATTTGGCGATCTCTAAAAAAATCATTTAAAAACGAACTAGTTGACATGTAATGAAACTATTTACTGAAATCAAGAAGTATCTTAGTCCTAGCTGTGCATATGACACACCCTTTCGCGAAAGCACACTGAACCGTGCGTATACGCATTCGCACCCGCAAACCACCAACCCAGGCGGGTTATCCAGATCCAGATCCAGATCCAGATCCAAGGGAAGTAACTCAGTGAGTATAAACATGAGCAAGAACCGCAACCCGAACACACTCGTAACACCTTAAGGAAATCTGACATTTTCTCAAAGACAACAGAAGACAGACCGTTTGTGAATGTGAATTGTAATAAAGAAAATAATCAGCAACATTCATACCACTTTTTGTGGAAAGAAATCAACATAAAAGAAGATTATCCTAATTTCAAAAAATCTAAAATATGTTCGGAATTACACCTGTTACCTTAATCTGAAAAAAGAGGTACAAAATCCAAACAGCAAAAACCAATGTTACTTTGACTGACAGACATCGCAAAAGTACTCTCTTTGGCTTTCTGTTATCCCAGCACAATCCACATGTACCCACTCTGAGCACATCAAACACATCATGTCCTCACAGGTGTATTCTCGGCACACAAAACAGAACCAGTTAGCTTCCTGTTGATGACAGACATTTCTAGCCCTCTTGTTTTTAGCTTTCTGTTTCTCTCTGTTCTCTGTGTTTGGCTTTGATTTGCTTGTTTTCTTTGTTGTTGTTTTGTGTCTGCGACACTTCAAGTTTACGTGTGAAGGGACTTGACGTGATAATGTCAGCTTCTGTATAGCTCGGTATTTGAACCGTAGGGGTGATCCGTAATTGAAATCTACCTAACAGTTTTAAAACCACATGGTGCTCAGGCACAATTAAGACGAATGCTTTCAAACAGACATATTATTTTGGCCAGCAGATAGATCACACTGTTCATTTCAACCATAACTTTTCACAAAAAGCAACTCAAATTCATACTATGGTTATGTTTTTGTCGGTCGAAAATAGCTTTGAGAGTTATACAATCCTAAAATCACTCACCGTTTTCTTGTGCAGCCTTTCGAAGCCATGATTTGTCGTACAGGATAATAAGGGACGGTACTTTATCACCTCGTGCAGTCAAATTTGAGCAGTCACCTCTTGTTTTCGAGAAATCAGCTGTTCGGTATTAGTCACCCGTTTGACATTTGGGGACTGTCCCCTGCAGCTCTTTCCGTAGATATAGGCAGACAGAGAGTGGGACAGAGAGAGGCAGATGGAAGAGCCACAGAGACTGAGAGACACTCACAGAGACATAATACAGCTCTTTCCGTAGATATAGGCAGACAGAGAGTGGGAAAGAGAGAGGCAGATAGAAGAGACACAGAGAGAGACACTCACAGAGACATCATACAGCTCTTTCCGTAGATATAGGCAGACAGAGAGTGGGACAGAGATAGGCAGATAGAAGAGACACAGAGAGAGACACTCATAGAGACATAATACAGCTCTTTCCGTAGATATAGGCAGACAGAGAGTGGGACAGAGAGAGGCAGATAGAAGAGACACAGAGAGAGAGACACTCACAGAGACATAATACAGCTCTTTCCGTAGATATAGGCAGACAGAGAGTGGGACAGAGATAGGCAGATAGAAGAGACACAAAGACACAGAGAGAGAGACACTCACAGAGACATCATACAGCTCTTTCCGTAGATATAGGCAGACAGAGAGTGGGAAAGAGAGAGGCAGATAGAAGAGACACAGAGAGAGACACTCACAGAGACATAATACAGCTCTTTCCGTATATAGGCAGACAGAGTGGGACAGAGAGAGGCAGATAGAAGAGACACAGAGAGAGACACTCACAGAGACATAATACAGCTCTTCCCGTAGCTATAGGCAGACAGAGAGTGGGACAGAGAGAGGCAGATAGAAGACATAGAAAGACACACAGAGAGACATACTACAGATCTTTCCGTTGATATGGGAAGACAGAGAATGGGACAGACTGAGGCACATAGAAGACAGAGAGTGGGACAGACAGAGAGTGGGACAGACAGAGGCAGATAGAAGACAGAGAGTGGGACAGACTGAGGCACATAGAAGACAGAGAGTGGGACAGACAGAGAGTGGGACAGACAGAGACACATAGAAGACAGAGAATGGGACAGACAGAGGCAGATAGAAGACAGAGAGTGGGACAGACAGAGAGTGGGACAGACAGAGGCAGATAGAAGACAGAGAGTGGGACAGACAGAGGCACATAGAAGACAGAGAGTGGGACAGAGAGAGGCACATAGAAGAGACGCAGAGATAGAGAAAGAGACACTCACAGAGACAAAATACAGAGAGAGAATACGAATATACGAATACGAATACGAAAGTTTAATTGCTAGGCCATCGGCCCCTTGCAAGAGGGGAAGGGAAATCGGTGTGCACATAGTTTCGAAAACATGAAACGTTTAACGATGCACCGATCATAGGGATGATTTACAGTTTCCATCCCTTTCCCGACACGGTAGTTTCCACGTCAGTGTTCGTATTGTCCGTTTGTTCTGTGTAATGCAATTTACACCGTTCTCCAAAATGTCATGATGAGAACAAAAGTCCCGAGTCACACCCACAACATCGATACGATATCCGATCGGATACAGCTGATCGGTCCTTCAGTCCCGACACATACTCCTTTACGGCCGACAAACTGTAACCTAGGTCAAATGCGTTTTTCTCTGATGTATCCTGTGTTTCTGTGACCTCTCTGGTCCGAGACTGTGTTTTCAACAGCCAGGTATCCAAAACAGACACACCACGTGACTCAGTGGCCCGTGGCGACAATAGCACAGCTTCAGCCTTACCCTGCCTATTGTTGTTACGTTCAGACGGCGTGTTGTCATCAGTGCGTGCAGCACGTGCAAAAATGTCACTGTCACTGTGTTGCGTGTCATTTTCACATTCGAGCTGATGCTGTTGTTGATTTCTTTCAGATAGCGAAACAAGGGCAGGATTTAACAGGAAGAAATGTCATGACTTGCCTTTAATGTGTTGACATGGTTTTCTTCTTCTTTCTTTTTCTTTCGTTCTTCGGCTCGCAGCCTGTCGCGCTGAAGCTGGCTTGGCGGTTTTCGACGAAAATGTTGAGTCATGGTTGGCCGGTCCGAGTCAGAGGCTGACACAAGTCGCAGGACGACTGTTGTTTTCGTTCCTTCAGCGGATACTTTCCAGGAACAGACGGTGTTTTCTTTGAGCAGGGCTTCCAGGGTACCTTCCAGAGCTGTTGGGAGTCCATCAGCTGGCATTTTGAGGGAATATTAAGCGTTTCTCACAGTTAAGTCGAGAGCTCTCATACACAGAGAGAGAGAGAGAGAGAGAGAGAGAGAGAGAGAGAGAGAGAGAGAGGGGTGGGTATTTAAATAGGTACCCCCATTTTTAATATCTACCCCCCATACATCAACGTACTCCCCTTACTTTCTCTCTCATTTCCCCCCAAAAGAACCCTTTTGAGTGGAATGTTCAAGTTTGTCAGTCATGCTGTGTACATATATGTACTGCCGATATACCACCAACTCAGTACTTTCGGTACATAGCGCAAAGAGAGAGTTGGGGTAATTCGGGAGTACACATATAGACAGTTCCTCAGGGGAGAGTAGCACTGCATTCGCCTATTCAACTTGAACTGATTCTCTCTCCTGAATATCAAACCAGAATCAGTTTCGATCCGTTTGAGAACAATTTCCGGTGGGGGTATATTGGTTTAAACAAAACTTTATTCAATTTTAATTATGACAAGAACAATGCATGGATGATTACATACTCAAGCATATTATGCTTATTTTAAGCAATCATAGTAATTACAAAACAAAGGTTAGCATGATGGCGGAATAAGTACATTAGCTCATTTCAGGAAACAAAAAACAAAACAAAAGACAAAACAGATACACAAACAAGCAGAAAATGGGAAGGGGTTGGTGATACAGGAGGTGGGGAAAGGGCAGCTAGCTAGTAGCTAGCTTAAGGGAAAAAGAAGGAGAAAAAGAAGACTTGGAGCGCCAATATTTGAGGGGATTTTTTCAATTGTAATAAGTGCACATAATCAATCAATCAATCAATCAATCAATCAATGAGTCTTATATCGCGCATATTCCGTGGGTACAGTTCTAGGCGCTCTGCAGTGATGCCGTGTGAGATGAAATTTTATACGGCCAGTAGATTGCAGCCATTTCGGCGCATATTTACCTTTCACGGCCTATTATTCCAAGTCACACGGGTATAGGTAGACAATTATTAACTGTGCCTAAGCAATTTTGCCAGGAAAGACCCTTTTGTCAATCGTGGGATCTTTAACGTGCACACCCAATGTAGTGTACACGGGGGGAGGTTCGGACACCGAAGAGAGTCTGCACACAAAGTTGACTCTGTGAAATAAATTTCCGCCGAACCTGGGATCGAACTCACGCTGACAGCGGCCAACTGAATACAAATCCAGCGCGCTACCAACTGAGCTATATCCCCGCCCGAAATAAGACACTCGCACAAAGTTAATGCGTATTGTGATCAGAGGAAAAGTCACTACATTGCGCATAAATCGAGACATAATTGATAAGTCGGAAAACAACAAAAGAACATGAGAGAGGTTATGGGGAAAAATTTGTCAGGCAGCATGTCGCATGACAGTGTCTAATAAATGTAATAAGTGAAGTATAGAGGCTCATTTACGGAACCTGCCCGTCTGTCTAATATAGTCCTGTACAGTTATGAATATGGTCTGGTTGACATTTCGTGAATATTGCGGGATGCCTTTCAATAATATTTCGATATACTTATAATCATTTGTCAAATTATCAATGGACAATAATCTTATATTTCTATACAAGGGACAATGCAATAAGTAATGTTCAGCAGTCTCGCTGGGATAACCACACTCGCATTAAGAGCAATCCTTAAGGTGCCGCTTACATAAATCAAAATTCAAATCACTCATACCAATACGCAATCTGCAATGATGTACTTGTTCAAATCTTTCTCCAAAATAATAATGGCATGGTACTTTAAAATCAGCACTTGACAAATAATTTTTGAACTCGCTCAAGGAGGTGGTCATTTTAACGTTATCTGGTAAGGTGTTCCATAGTACAGTCGTTTTGGGGATAAAAGAGTTGCGAAATAATTCGGTTCTATGAGGAGGTACATATCTTTCTAATGGTCTTCGTCTATGATACGGATTAATGTCAACTACAAGAGGGGGCAATACATTTACTAAGTACTGGGGGCATTTGTTATGTATCATCTTATGAAAAACAATCAATTTATGTCTTTTCCTTCGTTCTTCAAGGCTACATAGCCCACTTTCCTCATACAGCTTTGCATGGCTAGTGCCCTTAACTCCACCTATTAACTCCACGTGTGCAGCGGGAATCGACCATCACTAGGACTGTTTTTGATTGGTCGGGCGAGTCAATGGAAACCCTTAGAGGGTGCCTCGATTGCACTGATTGGACAGTATTTGTGGACTCGTCCCGTGATGTTGATGAACTGACAGAATGCGTAACCGATTATGTGTCTTTTTGTGTGGACAATGTTGTGCCGAAGAAAACAGTGAAGGTGTACAGCAATACAAAGCCCTGGGTCACGAAAGATATCAAAGATGTGCTGAATAAGAAGAAGAAAGCTTTTAGAGAAGGGAATTGTAACATGAGGGAGGTTCAGAGGGAGGTCCAGAGTTCGATAAGGAGGGGGAAAGAAGAGTTTAAGAGGAAGGTAGAGGGAAATTTCACGGGGAACAACATGAAGAAGGCATGGGAGGGGTTGAATGTCATGAGTAGCTACAAGGGGAAGAAGGGTGGGAGTAAGGAAAAAAGCAACGCTACGCAGTCAGATGCAAATGATCTCAACCAGTTTTATGCACGCTTCGATAAGCATGACTTCAGCGGGGAAAGGAAGGCAATGCGGGACAGGTTGACCAGTGATAGTGGGCTTACGGAAGGGGATTCCCCAATAGTGGTGACGGAAGAAGAGGTGGAGAGGGGGCTGAAGAATGTTAATGCTAGCAAGGCGGGGGGACCAGATGGGATGATGCCCAAAGTTTTAAAACTATGTGCAGAGCAACTTAGTTATATTTTTTCAGTCATTTTTAACATGTCGCTTGGTGCTAGCAGGGTACCGGCCCTATGGAAAACTTCATGCATTGTTCCTGTGCCAAAGACAAAGACTGTGATAACCATGAATGACCTGAGACCTGTGGCACTTACTTCTGTTTGTATGAAAGTCTTTGAGAGAGTTGTTTTGTTCAAACTGAGTGATTGTGTGAAAGATTTTATTGATCCATGTCAGTTTGCATACAGGAAAAACAGGAGTGTTGATGATGCTGTGTTGAATGTTTTAAACAAGATCTACTCTCATTTAGAAAAGCCTGGCTCTTATATTCGCTTGATGTTCTTTGATTTTTCCAGCGCTTTTAATACTATACAGCCTCATTTAATGGCGGAGAAGCTTTTTAGCATGAATGTCCCAGCAGCCACCATCCTCTGGGTTATGGACTACCTGACAAACAGGCCACAGTATGTTAGGGTGGGGGGGCAATCAGTTTCAGACACAATCTGCACAAACACAGGGGCACCACAAGGCACAGTACTCTCACCTTTTCTTTTTTCTCTCTACACAGCAGATTTTAGAAGTTCTAGTGACTCCTGCCCCATAACCAAGTTTGCTGACGACACTGGACTGACCGGACTGCTGACTGATGACGACGACTCTGACTACAGGCAGGAGGTAGATAGGTTTGTGGGGTGGTGTGAAAACAACTATTTAGAGCTTAATGTGGGGAAGACAAAGGAAATGATAATGGACAACAGGAGGGGGGAACATGTACACAGGGAGATAGTGATCAAGGGGGAGGTCGTAGAGAAGGTAGAGCAGTATAAGTGTCACGTTTCAATATATCACTTAAGGTGATTATGAACCGGTTAATTACTACTAATTAACTAACCACACCACGATCCACTCTCGCAGTCATACAATTAAATAGAGTCAACAAAAGTATAAGTTTCAGACGCCTGTTTATGTATAAACTCTCCACCTCCCTCGAGCCTTCACTCAAAATATGTTCCTTTTACGTTCTCAACACGTAAAAAACCAGTGTTCACTGACAAAATGCCAGTAGTATATAGAAAATTATAGTAACACGCTGAACCCGTGTAAATATAGTTAAATGCGAATGTTCTGTTCGAAAAGCTCTAGTTCGTGCAGGGGTCACACCCCACGTTGTCACTACTCCAATGAAATCACAGATACGAAAAGACAACGGTGGTCAACGGGGTGCGTACGACATGGTGCACTTAGCTTTATCTCTGCTGCTGCTGCTTAGCCGATATGCTGGTTAGCCGGTTCGCTGGTTAGCGTGTCCGCTGGTTAGCCGGTTCGCTGGTTAGCCGGTCCGCTGGTTAGCCGGTCTCCTGGTTAGCGTAGCTTCAACAGGTCCCGCCAAAGTCAGCCGTGCAGACGTTACAGGAACACGTAACGAAGCGAAGCGAAACGAACGGAGGCTGCAAACAGAAAGCATCGGTGCACTAAACATGTCAGCTACCCCTCACCCACCACCTTAAAACATGTCATCTTTAAATACCTCATCGAGCACGTGGGCCTGCACAAAACGGACTTTTTACAACAACAAAACAGCCATTTTCCGTCCTTCTCTCCCTATCTGCAAAAACCATATACAGATTAGTATTTTAGCGTCACAGAGAGTAAATTATGCGCTAACCTGGAAAGAACAACAGAGAGTATTTCATTCCACAACACAGACTCATCAACAGCGTTAAATAATGATTTATTACCTCAAAAGCCTATGATTGTACTCTCAATGGAAGCAAAGTCCGCTTCCTCCCTGGAACAGCCTCTGTTCGTCAACAGTGACCGAAAACCTCCAGAACCCCTTGTCGAATCCTTATGCGAAAGCCATCGCCGACGAAGGAATGTTGACGACTTGTCCTCAGCAAAATATGTGGCAGTGAGAAGGAAAAACCGGTGGAAGCTCCCCTAGAGTGCCGAATACAATATTCGGTGAAAAACCATCATACTCTAGAAACTGTGTATTAGATCCTTCCCCTTCTGCCGCTGGGTGTCAAGTGCCCCGTCCTTGTGCCTCTCTCAGACAACCTAGCCAATAACACGTGACTGACCTTGTCACAAAACCAGTCCAGCTATACACAATTCTGCCTCCCCAAGCAGAAAAAAGACACGAGAAACTCAATCCCTGAAAATCCCGTGTGCGCTGTCAGCGAAAAACCGTCAGCCCTATGACAGCAGAAACCTCCACTGTAAAACTCGTGCGCAGCAAACCCTCCGTGTTCATTGAGCACTGTCAGCAAACTCTGCTGTAGCCCAATATCACGTACAGGCGCTTTCTATCATAATCGACCAAGAACAGGCACTCCACTGAGTGACACTTTCTTGGTCTCTGTCACCCGATCGTGACAATATGTATTTGGGGGTGATTATAGACAATAAGTTGACATGGAAACCAAACTCTGATGCCCTTGTGAAGAAACTCCACTCTCGCCTGTACTTTTTGAGAAAACTCAGGTCTTTTAACATCAGACAAGAAATCCTTCAGATGTTTTACACTTCAACGTGCAATAGTGTGTTGTACTTTGGCTCCGTGTGTTGGGGTGGCAACATCAACAAGCAAGACAGGGATAGATTAGATAAATTCATCAGGAAAGCAAGTGGGGTGGTTGGGAGGAAGCAGGACAATTTCACATCAACACATGAACGACGACTGACTGACAAGGTACAGAAGATTTTGGCTGACGACTCGCACCCACTCAGACCGGAATTTGACAGTAGACGGACAGACAGGAGCAACAGATTCAGACAACCAACCGCAAGATCCACACGCTACAGAAATTCGTTCATTCCATCTGCAATTCACATCTTCAATTCTCAGGTGGGGCGGTAGATGCTGGTGTTGTCGCTCTGGGTCAGTGTTCTGTATTGTTTCAGTATTGTTGATTTTGTTTTGCATGATTATATACTCTTATTCTACTCTCTTAGACAATATGTGATAACCGGCAAGGTGCTGACTTTCGTTTGTGCATTGTTGATGGTGAATGCATGTTAATTTATTTTTAATATACTTTCTTATGTGATAACCAATGTGCTGTATTTTCTCAGGACAAAGAACAAATGTTTATTTTGAATGTTTTATGTATGTTATTATTACGGACACAAACGCTCAGCAATGCAATTTCTCTTTTAGAGATTAATAAAGTTATTGTATTGTATTGTATTGTATTGTATAATTCGTAGGGCTTCTAAGTGTAATTTTTCTAATGCATCTGCCATTATCTTAGTGCAATTATCCCAAACAACATCTGCATAGTCGAAATGGGTTAAAATAAAAGACTTGTACATTATTTCCAAACTTTTTCGACTTAATCTATATTTATAAAATCGTAAACAATTAATCAGTAAATTCGCTTTTTGAGTCACTTGAGAAAAAGTGACTCTATGTAATCGGTCAGTGTTAGTCTGTCCGGCCGGCCGTCCGGCCGGCCGTCCGTAGACACCACCTTAACGTTGGACTTTTCTCGGAAACTATCAAAGCGATCGGGCTCATATTTTGTTTAGTCGTGACCTCCAATGACCTCTACACTTTAACGATGGTTTCGTTGACCTTTGACCTTTTTCAAGGTCACAGGCCAGCGTCAAAGGAAAAATTAGACATTTTATATCTTTGACAAAGTTCATCGGATGTGATTGAAACTTTGTAGGATTATTCTTTACATCAAAGTATTTACATCTGTAGCCTTTTACGAACGTTATCAGAAAAACAAGGGAGATAACTAGCCTTTTCTGTTCGGCAACACACAACTTAACGTTGGGCTTTTCTCGGAAACTATAAAAGTGACCGGGCTCAAATTTTATGTGAACGTGACTCATTGTGTTGTGAATAGCAATTTCTTCCTGTCCATCTGATGCCTCATATAATATTCAGAACTGCGAAAGTGACTCGATCGAGCGTTTGCTCTTCTTGTTTAACTATGCTTTGGATGTGGGCATCCCACTTGCAGGTGCGCTGTAAAATCACTCCAAGGTGTTTGTGTTGATCTACTTTTCTAAAAAGACATTGTTGAAAAACAAGGGTTGAGGGGGGATTAAATCACGTTGAATATTTAACAATTCAGTCTTAGTCTCGTTAAATTTAACTTTCCATTTATTGGCCCATGCACTAATTTTATCAAGATCTTGAT
Source organism: Littorina saxatilis (assembly GCF_037325665.1). Classification (NCBI taxonomy): domain Eukaryota; kingdom Metazoa; phylum Mollusca; class Gastropoda; order Littorinimorpha; family Littorinidae; genus Littorina; species Littorina saxatilis. Next base: position 40,678,034 of record NC_090260.1, on the reverse strand, counting down.
TTAATATATTGGTTCGTCTGTCTACATCTTCTAATGCAAGATACATGCTTGTGTCGTCAGCAAACAACTTAATTCCGGATTCAATATTCTTTACAATATCATTAATATAAACCAGAAATAAGAGCGGGCCTAGCACGGATCCTTGTGGAACACCGGCAGGAATCTTTTTAACATTAGACTGTGTTCCCTTAATTACAACAACTTGCTTGCGGTCTGTTAAATAATCACAGAACCATAATAATAACCGACCTCTAATGCCCACTGCTTCTAACTTGGCCAAAAGGCCCTTGTGCCACACTCTATCGAACGCTTTCGACACATCAAAAAATACAGCTTGGGTCGTAATGCCTCTGTCATGACAGGAACAAAATTCATTGTAAATCGAAATCAATTGGAATACACATGAATCATCTGGCAAAAAACCAGACTGCTGTGGAATGAGTATGTGATTTGCCTTTAAAAAATCAAAAACATGTACATAAACACATCTTTCTAACACCTTACCAACACAACTCAGTAATGATATAGGACGGTAATTATTACACAATTCTGCTGGACCTTTTTTATATACTGGAGTAACATGGGCGAGTTTCCACGAGGCAGGAAATTTTCCTTCAACTAAACTTCTATTAAATATTTTTAAAAGGGGTTCTGATACAACATCCACAGAAGCAATTAATAATCGGTTATGGGGGTATATTAAGGGATATTGCCTGTGTGGGTCTGTGCACGGCATAGGAGACAGAGACTGACAGACAGACAGAGTAGGTAATCCCGCAACAAAATGTTTTGGGATGGAAAAAAGTAGGGTCAGTCAGCACAGTGGAAACTGATATTTTAACGCTTTATGGGCAGTTTTTTTCTTTGCAGTCTTTGGAGGTAGTGCAACTGAAAGTGTTATTTATAACTGACATTTTATATTGTCAGTGGTATGAGTTTTTCTGTGCCTATCTGTGTCTGGTTTGAATGTTGTGATTTTGCAGGAATAACAATGTATGATTGAAGCTTATTGTAAGGTTTGTGAAAGGGTAACTTTTTAATGAAGAATACATTTTTCCTCAGTGTTCATTGAAGCAAACACGTGCACTAAATGTGGCAGAATTTCATTCATCCTTTCTTTTTTGACTGCCATTTTAAAGTGCTTCTGTGCATGTTAAAAGCTCCATGTTCAGAACTGATGTTGCTGTAGAACTGCATGTAATTGGCCAGCCTTTGGTTTACACTTGGTGGTCAATATGTTGCTATGATTACTATAACAATTTTCTAAAATGTTCAGGGGGAAAAGCACCCAGACATCAAACATTCTTGCAATGTGTGGCAATAATGGCATACAATATATTGGGCAAACAGATCATTAAGGTGAGTTTAAATGTTCATAAGTCTGGTGCAAGTCAAGCTTATCTTTTATATTGAGCAACTATCTCTGTCTGTCTCAGGCTGCGCGCCCGACAGAAAAGCTGCCAGGAACCGATTCCTTGAGTGTCGCCCATTGTTCACCATTTCTGGTTCACTTGAACTGCAGGCGTGCAGAGAGGAATTGTTGAGTGATTAAAAGTTATGGATTCTTTAAAAAGATGTACGTTTGAGGGTAAGACACTGTCACAGTTTGGAAACTGTGTTTTTTTCCTTTATGGTTATAATAAACTGCAGCAGGCAGGTTTCACAATCTTCAATCACAGACTTCCTTTTTTTTCAACAAAATCAATCTTGACAGAGATCTTTGAAATAGTGTTTTTATTAAAGCCTTACATCCTCCTGGATGGAATCAAGACAAAAACTTGTATGGAGACGCATTCTTGTCGACATAATGTGATAGCTTGTTACAGTACTCTATCAAACAAAGGGATAGACGTAAACAGAATTGGGTAACGATTTATTCAAAGAATATTATCCAGAGGCTTTAATAAATTAAGCAATAACAATGCAAGCAAAATATCATTTCCGAGCTCAGTGAAAAAAGCAGCAAATAAGGACTAATTATGGGAATTCCGTTCTTCTGAACTGCTATTTCGCTGTGATGCACGTCATGAGCATACCTTTAAAAGTAACAATGTTAATTGCACTCCATTTCTCACTTTAAAAAAAATTAGAATCATTGACCAATAGAAAAAAAACGAGTTTGGAATTTTTTTTGCATATTCTTGGGGAATAAATACCTGAAAATGTAACCCTACCCTCTAAATGGTGACATCATGACAGCGAAAAATAATATACAGAACAAGTCAGGTGAAGCGATAATAAAACATTAAGTTGGTTTGAAACTAAAAGATCAACATTGGAATCAGGGACGAGTCATTAACAATGCTAGTGAGATTTGGCTAGCCGAAACCAGAAGACCGAGACGGGTTGCCTCCGCGAAGCATATGAACAAAACGGGCGATTTTTCTCATTAATTTGAGCAGATTTTCACACTAAGCATGACATATCTGTTTATACATTGGGATCCAGGAAATCCAAAGGATACAATGCAATAACTTTTGAATCTGTAATCAAAAGTGTTATTGTTATTTGCAATTTTTAGAATGTTATGTACCAAATTTTATAATACATTTCATAACTTGACGAAATGTAAAACAAGTCGCGTAAAGCGATATAAAAACATGTAGTCAATCTATAGGCATCAAATTGAAGGATAAACTAAAAAAAAAGCCAATCCGATCGGCGAGAATAAATTCAGATAGTCTCGGCTAACCATACCCGAAAACCGTCACGGATCACACTCATCTCCGCGAAGCATACTCAACCTGTTTTCTTTAATTCTGAACGCGTTTTTAAAGTAAACATAACATATGTATATATATATTTTAAATCAGGAGAAGATAAGAAGTACAATGCAGTAGTGTTTGAATCTGTAATGAAATATTCGTTTTTGATGACAATTTTAATGAGCGAACTAATTCACTTATTTTCAAGCTACCTGGCTCAAATGCAATATCAAAGTCCCGACTTAATCAAAGATTACTTGACAGGTCCGCCTCAACTATCACAAAAACGGAAATGACGTCATCAAAGACTGTGGCAGAGTACCTTAACGCAGTCCTACACTCTAAACAAAAGTGTTCCACTCCTGAACACCCTTTCTGTAACCACTTCTGAACACCCTTTTAGTAGAACACTTTTGGAACACTTTTGGAACACAAAAAGTGTTCTATACACAAAAAAGTGTTCCAAAAGTGTTCCAAAAGTGTTCCAAAAGTGTTCCAAAAGTGTTCACATCTGAACACTTTTAAGTGTTCACCCTGCTGTAACCACTTCTGAACACATAAAAGTGTTCAGGTCAACACTTTTAGAACACTTTTGGAACACTTTTGGAACACTTTTAGAACACTTTTAGAACACTTTTGGAACACTTTTAGAACACTTTTGGAACACTTTTGGAACACTTTTAGAACACTTTTAGAACACTTTTAGAACACTTTTGGAACACTTTTAGAACACTTTTGGAACACTTTCATCCTGCACTGTCATACAATTCAGAAAGACATTAAAATCAAATTTTGTGAGCAAAGAAGCATTTTTAATTGACAAAAAGAAATGTCTGCAGCAGTCGCAGAACAAACGGGTCTGGGGTAGGAATTGTTGAACACATAATATACCGAGCAACAAAATTCGTCATTGTTTGATTGACAAAATCTTCATCAATTATAGAGTTAGAATTATTAAACTACAAAAGTTTAATGAAGGCATGTTTGACCTTGCTTTTGTGTGATTATTTTGATGCTGTGACTGTTTTAACACACGGGACAAGCAGGTTTATCGTAAAACACATAATGCGCGCTCGCAGCACGTGCAAGTGGAGCAGGAGAAATCTGATGTGTGAGATGTGTTCACTAATGCATTAGCAACCAAAAGAGACCATGGCACGCTTGCTGCCAGTCTCACTTTTGAAACAGCCAGGATGCCAAGATTGACACCACCAAAATGCCAGGTCGATTTAAAGCTGGGGGTGATCCAGAAGCGCTGGCATGGGCTTTAAACGTGCATGTGTCAACAGTTTACCACCTTCTGCAATGTTCTGGTGACATTGGAAGCACTGCAGTTATGCAACGCGGTAGATTTTTTCGCATTACCCCAATAAGACAAGATCGCAATTTCCTTCCACAACGTCTTCGACATCGATTCAATTCAGCCGCTGACAATACCAGGATTATCACTGGAAGCAACCAGTGTCCGATCAGTGGCCAGAGAACGCGATGAAGGCTGACTGAGCGAGACCTCCAAAACTTCGTTTTGTCCTGTGTGTTGAAACAATCGCAGCATCAAAATACTCACGCAACAGCTGTGTCAAACATGCCTTCATCAAAATGTTGTGGTTTGATAATTCTAACTCCATAATTGTTCGAGATTTTGTCAATCAAACATTGCAGAAATTTTTCGCGTTTCTTTTGTTGCTCGGTATATGTTGCTATTAAATAATATGAACGGAGCTCTGGTAAACCCCATCTTGAAAGTTCACACACGAAAGTCCGATAACAAAAACACCCTTCAGAGTTGGGAGGATTCCAGGCCCTTGGTCTTTGGTTTAGTTTTCAACTCGCTGTCCGGAACATCCTGTTCGAAATAAAAGTGAGTTTTAGAACATGATGCATTTCCAACTCTTAACAGGTTTGTGTTAAACGTTTGTACTTAATTGATAACACTGAAGTGTAAATCTTAACTAATAGTGGACTTCTTCTTGCTGTCAGCAGATCTCCAACAATCGCAGTTACAGGTAAACTTTTTTTTATTCCAGAACGGGCATAGGTCACATAACAGAGAACAAATAAATCACGTCCAATTCGCTCTCACCTTCCCAACACACAATGACACTCGCATGCACGCACATGCACACACGACTGAATGTAAAAAGTAATCCCTCTTGAAGCAGGAGTCTGTCCCTAAGAACAAAAAGTAGAATTAAAATAGGTCTTTCGCAAGGATTTCATTAGCGCGTGGCCACTCTGGAAAATGGCACTCTACAAATTTTTTATATAAGGTAAGCAGTAAACCGTACTGCTAATGTGGCGAGGCCTTGAGCACGCCCGTTTTCCTTAACTCGTTCTTAAACCTATGTGAACCCAGGGAAAACACCTTGTCAACAATCACTGGAAGCCAAAGATCACTGTCGCAATTAATCGTGAACTCCGATGAGTTTTAGTTCAAAGAAAAGGGTGTCATATTGAATGCACCCTCTAGTAATCCGTTTGTAAAGAAACTACCTAAGTTTTGTTGGTTTAATCTAAATAATGAATTATAAGGAAATCATTTATTATGTAATGTATTCTATATTATAGAATGCATTCTATAACGTTCCGAACTGCCTTCTATGATAAAATGCATTCTATTTACACAAAATACCAAAATGCTTTTTATGATAGAATGCGTTCTTTAACGTCCTGAAATGCATTATAATTTATATGCATAATGTCCCGAAACTACAACAGGCCAGCCCCGCAAAGAAAAGCAGAACTACACACACACACACACACACACAGCCACACACACGCACAGAGAGAGAGAGAGAGAGAGAGAGAGAGAGAGAGAGAGAGAGAGAGAGAGAGAAAGAGAGAGAGAGAGAGACAGAGAGAGAGAGAGAGAGAGAGACAGAGAGACAGAGAGACAGAGACAGAGAGAAAGAGAGAGCTGTGTGTGAGATTGTTTGTAGATCTGCTTTCGAAGCAGGGACCATACCGAGCTGGCCTGTAGAAGTTTTGTGGCGCTTTATGGAATGCATTCTATCATAAGAATGCATTGTTGGACGTTATAGAATGCATTCTATAATAGAATACATTTCTGGGCAAATGACAAGTATGATTGAATGCATTCTATATTATACAATGTTTTCTATTTTATAGAATGCATTCTATAAATATAGAATGTGTTCTATGATATGGAATGCATTCTTTAATATAAAATGCATTCTAATTTCTATCATAATTTTCTAAAATATTTCATTATTTAGATCAAACTAACCAAAACTTACAAACGGATCGCTTTTAACTCACGTGATCTCAAGCTAAACCTACGTGAACCGAAGGAAAACACCTTGTCAGCGACCATTGGAGGCCAGCGATCACTGTCAAAACCAATCATAAACTCCGATGAGAATATTTTCAAAAGAAAAGGGTGTCATATTGAATGCACCCTGCATACACTGTTAGCGGCAATGGCAGATCCAAGCGGATCAGCAGCGTGTTGTCTGTTGGCCATGCTTTGAATGGAAATTCTGAGTAGACTTAGTTCAGGAAAACATTTTATCATTGCAGGCCTCAGCACTCACTGAACTTAAAAATATGTATATATTTTCCACCTTTTAAGGAGAAGACTGCAAAATAAGGCAGCATTCTCAAAATGTAACTGCGCTGTATCCCACAGAAAGCTTAAACTTACATGAAGTGCATCCACAAGGTTTCGTCGCATTACTGTTAGCTCCATCTCCAGAAAGTGAACTGCCTCAGCCAAGCAGTATGGTTCCTGCACACACAAGATGCATGTTAAGAAATCAAACACTATTTTACTGAAGTTCCACATCGTAGCAACACTGACAAGTGTTCTGATTCTCATACTTTTGTTTATTGTGAAACTGTGTATCAACATTTAGATTTCTGTCAAATGTGGAAGGAGAGGGGGCTGGCTGTGTGTGTGTGTGTGTGTGTGTGTGTGTGTGTGTGTGTGTGTGTGTGTGTGTGTGTGTCCACATATGAGTTTGGCGACTGTCTGGTGTGTTTTGCACGGAGATATTAATTTTGAAACAGAGTATTTCAGCAAATAGTATAATCAATGATTCCGCAACCGCCGGCACAATTGGCCTAGTGGTAAGGCGTCCGCCCGGTGATCGGGAGGTCGTGGCTTCGAACCCCGGCCGGGTCATACCTAAAACTTTAAAATTGGCAATCTAGTGGCTGCTCCGCCTGGCGTCTGGCATTATGGGGTTAGTGCTAGGACTGGTTGGTCCGGTGTCAGAATAAAGTGACTAGGTGAGACATGAAGCCTGTGCTGCGACTTCTGACTTGTGTGTGGCGCACGTTAAATGTCAAAGCAGCACCGCCCTGATATGGCCCTTCGTAGTCGGCTGGGCGTTAAGCAAACAAACAAACAAAACTTATCAGATCAATTTGAAAGTCAATATTTCTCTGCAAAACTACACAATATATGCAAATGCAGGACATGCGTACCTTG